>NW_026601041.1:0-85106 GCF_029448725.1 Salvelinus fontinalis
ATGATGGAGAGAGACACCAGACAAGACACAGAGACAGCAACAGAAGAATAGGATATGATGGAGAGAGACACCAGACAAGACACAGAGACAGCAACAGAAGAATAGGACATGATGGAGAGAGACACCAGACAAGACACAGAGACAGCAACAGAAGAATAGGATATGATGGAGAGAGACACCAGACAAGACACAGAGACAGAAACAGAAGAATAGGACATGATGAAGAGAGACACGAGACAAGACAAAGAGACAACAACAGAAGAATAGGACATGATGGAGAGAGACACCAGACAAGACACAGAGACAGCAACAGAAGAATAGGACATGATGAAGAGAGACACGAGACAAGACAAAGAGACAACAACAGAAGAATAGGATATGATGGAGAGAGACACCAGACAAGACACAGAGACAACAACAGAAGAATAGGACATGATGGAGAGAGACACCAGACAAGACACAGAGACAGCAACAGAAGAATAGGACATGATGGAGAGAGACACCAGACAACACACAGAGACAGCAACAGAAGAATAGGAAATGATGGAGAGAGACACCAGACAAGACACAGAGAAAGTGATGGAGAGAGGCAGAGGAGGGCAGAGTAGGGATGTGTACAGTAGACTGCTAAATAGGATTCTAAAAACTGCACTGTTTGTGTGTGTGTGTGTGTGTGTGTGTGTGTGTGTGTGTGTGTGTGTGTGTGTGTGTGTGTGTGTGTGTGTGTGTGTGTGTGTGTGTGTGTGTGTGTGTGTGTGTGTGTGTGTGTGTGTGTGTGTGTGTGTGTGTGTGTGTGTGTGTGTGTGTGTGTGTGTGTGTGTGTGTGTGAGAGAGAGAGAGGGTGTTTAGGTACTGTAGGATTCTTTAATCAGTTTGGCTAATTGGACAGGTCAGAGTCTACGTTTGAAGTGGTGGAGTGGTTTTTGGCAATACACTTCAGATGTAATCATGGATTTAGCTGTTGAAATTCCTTCCCGGACCCCACTACCGCCTATGGGCTAAGCCACCAATGTCTTCAAATCCTAGGCGAGAGATTGGCTGCTACCACTGGGGAGAGAGAGGAGCTGCTACCCCTGGGGAGAGAGGAGCTGCTACCCCTGGGGGAGAGAGGAGGTGCTACCCCTGGGGAGAGAGGAGCTGCTACCCCTGGGGAGAGAGGAGCTGCTACCCCTGGGGAGAGAGGAGCTGCTACCCCTGGGGAGAGAGGAGCTGCTACCCCTGGGGAGAGAGGAGCTGCTACCCCTGGGGAGAGAGGAGCTGCTACCCCTGGAGAGAGAGGAGCTGCTACCCCTGGGGAGAGAGGACCTGCTACCCCTGGGGAGAGAGGAGCTGCTACCCCTGGGGAGAGAGAGGAGGTGCTACCCCTGGGGAGAGAGGAGCTGCTACCCCTGGAGAGAGAGAGGAGCTGCTACCCCTGGGAGAGAGAGGTGCTACCCCTGGGGAGAGAGGAGCTGCTACCAGGAGAGACTGTGACCCTGCTCGGGAAGAGCTTAACATTTGTTGATTGTTGTGGAACGTTTGTCAGGAGCTTCAGTGATGAAGACTGCTGAACTTGCTGATGTTTCACAATATGCCATGGCCATCTCCAGGTCACCAGGTCTCAACTGAGTTGAACACAAGCATCAACAAAACACTCAATTATGGATTTTCTTGTGGAAGAATGGTGTCCCATCCCTCCAATAGAGTTCCAGACAGTTGTAGAATGTATGCCAAGGCACATTGTAAGAGCTGTAAAGAGAGAGGGAGGGGAGAGAGAACAGGCAGAACCTGATATGTAAATGAGCAGAGCACATGAAAGTAACTTTCGACGACCGAATGATCATTCCAGTCTCTGTTTCTATTGAGAGATAAAAGGTAAGACGACGATTGTTATGTGTATTCATATAGTTGATGAAATTGTTATGTGTGTTCATATAGTTGATGATATTGTTATGTGTATTCATATAGTTGATGATATTGTTGTGTGTATTCATATAGTTGATGATATTGTTATGTGTATTCATATAGTTGATGATATTGTTATGTGTATTCATATAGTTGATGATATTGTTATGTGTATTCATATAGTTGATGATATTGTTATGTGTATTCATATAGTTGATGATATTGTTATGTGTATTCATATAGTTGATGATATTGTTATGTGTATTCACATAGTGAATATATGATGGACAGTGTTGTAATAGTCCTTAAATGTTTGATATAAATTAGATGTGTTGGGTGAATTCGTTCTGTGTCCATCTGTGTGCCCCATGATGATCACTCCAACACTATCAAGGATCTAAAACGTTTTTTTGGGCTGTCCCCAAAGGTTAACCCTTTGTAGAACCCTTTTTGGTGCTAGTAGAACACGTTGGGTTCCATACAGAGCCCTTTCCACAGAGGGTTCTACATGGAAGCCAGAAGGGTTCTACCTGGAACCCAAAAGCGTTCTCCTATGGGGACAGCCGGAGGACCCGTTTGGAACCCTTTATTCTAAGAGTGTACTGTATCATAGGTCTATAGACTTGTCTTCTCTAAACAGACTTAAAACACAACAAGCAACAAACAAACATTTTCTCTTTCTAATCTGCTTTTTATGCTTTTCACTCAGGAAGGTTTGTTGTGTGAAAGAGAGACAAATTAATATTTTAGAAAGCCTAACAACAACTTACACTTCCTCAAAACAAGTTGTGTGTATTCTTTAGTGCCCACCGTAGCAAAACGTTTGGCAACAGAAACCTTTAAGTCACATTGTACAGCGTTTGGAGTAAACTGTTTATGTAACATTTAAAACTGTTGGCTGTGGAGTAAACTAATGAATACAACCCAGGTTGTAGCCTACGACTCAGCTGTTGATACCTGCCTGATGCTGAAACCTGAACGTACTATGATACAGGCTTGATATACTGGTTTTCTAAAAATAGGCAACTTCAGTTAGCTTCACATTCCAGCTCAGACCTCACCCATAAGAAAATACAGAACAGAACAGAAAATATCTCAATGACTTGACATGTTCTGGTTGTGAATTCAGGCTACAAGGTGAGAATCCTGCCAGGGATTATTGTAAAATGTGTAGATAAATTAAATGTATGGTGTAATGTTAGTATAGTGAAGTAAAACACTCCTAACAGTAGATAAATTAAATGTATGGTGTAATGTTAGTATAGTGAAGTAAAACACTCCTAACAGTAGATGAATTAAATGTATGTTGTAATGTTAGTATAGTGAAGTAAAACACTCCTAACAGTAGATAAATTAAATGTATGGTGTAATGTTAGTATAGTGAAGTAAAACACTCCTAACAGTCTACTTCTACTGAGACAGGTTGGTGTCAGTTTAATCAAACATCATGGAGCTGACTGGACCTGGTCAAGTCAAATTCAATATGTCAATATTCATATATTATAGTTCTACATTTAACATTTCATATGATAATGTAATTGTATCATAGTGTATTGATTCTCTACATTTCATGTGATAATGTAATTGTACCATAGTTCCTCTATAGTGTAGTGATCCTCTACATTTCATATGATAATGTAATTGTATCATAGTTCCACTATAGTGTAGTGACCCTCTACATTTCATATGATAATGTAATTGTATCATAGTTCCACTATAGTGCAGTGATCCTCTAAGTTTCATATGATAATGTAATTGTATCATAGGTCCTCTATAGTGTAGTGATCCTCTACATTTCATATGATAATGTAATTGTATCATAGTTCCACTATAGTGTAGTGATCCTCTACATTTCATATGATAATGTAATTGTACCATAGTTCCACTATAGTGTAGTGATCCTCTACATTTCATATGATAATGTAATTGTACCATAGTGTATTGATCCTCTACATTTCACATGATAATGTAATTGTATCATAGGACCTCTATAGTTTAGTGATCCTCGCTATATGAGCCATGTCACAATTCCAACCAATAAACACTATTGGTGCCAATGGATCGATGTGTAGGATTTTGTCTTTCACGCGAGCAACCCGGGTTCGCTTCCTTGCCCCTCTGTTCGCTACATTGGTGTCAGAAATGAGATGCTGGCTTTGAGCCCATCAGAACGCCCGGATGAGTGAGGTGCCAGAGTAGTCGAAACATGGGGACATGCCTTCCCTTTCGGAGGGGACAGTGTGAGCCACGTTACAATTCCCACCAAGGGTTAACCCTATTGGTGCGATGTGAAGGTGTTTGCCTTACTTGCCAGCGACCTGGATTCTCTTCCCTGCCCTAAATCTGTACTCAGAATTGTACTTGGTGACATGGTGCTGCTAGTGACAGACAACATTTAGAGACAGAATACAGACAGAAGAGTTCACACAAAGTTACCCTACAACATTATACACAACTAGGTAGAGTGAGCATAGAGCTATAAGAGAATGAACAGTGGATATACAGTGGATACACACATATATAGTACAGTACAGTGGATATACAGTTGATATACAGTACAGTGGATATACAGTTGATATACAGTACAGTGGATATACAGTTGATATACAGTACAGTGGATATACAGTTGATATACAGTACAGTGGCTATACAGTTGATATACAGTACAGTGGCTATACAGTGGATATACAGTACAGTGGCTATACAGTACAGTGGATATACAGTACAGTGGATATACAGTGGCTATACAGTACAGTGGATATACAGTACAGTGGATATACAGTACAGTGGATATACACATATACAGTACAGTGGATATACAGTACAGTGGATATACAGTGGATATACAGTCCAGTGGATATACAGTGGATATACAGTACAGTTGATATACACATATACAGTACAGTGGATATACAGTTGATATTCAGTACAGTGGATATACAGTTGATATACAGTACAGTGGATATACACATATACAGTACAGTGGATATACAGTTGATATACAGTACAGTGGATATACAGTGGATATACAGTACAGTGGATATACACATATACAGTACAGTGGCTATACAGTGGATATACAGTACAGTGGCTATACAGTGGATATACAGTACAGTGGATATACAGTTAATATACAGTACAGTGGATATACAGTTGATATACAGTACAGTGACTATACAGTTGATATACAGTACAGTGACTATACAGTTGATATACAGTACAGTGGATATACAGTGGATATACAGTACAGTGGATATACAGTACAGTGGATATACAGTGGATATACAGTACAGTGGATATACAGTTAATATACAGTACAGTGGCTATACAGTGGATATACAGTACAGTGGCTATACAGTGGATATACAGTACAGTGGATATACAGTTAATATACAGTACAGTGGATATACAGTTGATATACAGTACAGTGACTATACAGTTGATATACAGTGCAGTGCCTATACAGTTGATATACAGTACAGTGGATATACAGTGGATATACAGTACAGTGGATATACAGTACAGTGGATATACAGTACAGTGGATATACAGTTAATATACAGTACAGTGGATATACAGTTGATATACAGTACAGTGACTATACAGTTGATATACAGTACAGTGACTATACAGTTGATATACAGTACAGTGGATATACAGTACAGTGGATATACAGTGGATATACAGTACAGTGGATATACAGTACAGTGGATATACAGTACAGTGGATATACAGTTAATATACAGTACAGTGGATATACAGTTGATATACAGTACAGTGACTATACAGTTGATATACAGTACAGTGGATATACAGTACAGTGGATATACAGTGGATATACAGTACAGTGGATATACAGTACAGTGACTATACAGTTGATGTACAGTACAGTGGATATACAGTTGATATACAGTACAGTGGATATACACATATACAGTACAGTGGATATACAGTGGATATACAGTACAGTGGATATACAGTTGATATACAGTACAGTGGATATACAGTTGATATACAGTACAGTGACTACACAGTTAATATACAGTACAGTGGATATACAGTTGATATACAGTGGACATACAGTTGATATACAGTACAGTGGATATACAGTTGATATACAGTACAGTGGATATACAGTTTATATACAGTACAGTGACTACACAGTTAATATACAGTACAGTGGATATACAGTTGATATACAGTACAGTGGATATACAGTTGATATACAGTACAGTGGATATACAGTTGATATACAGTGGATGTCCACATTTACAGTAAACTAAAATGTGTAGTGTACAGTATAGTCATTTAGTCTCTATGGGCCAGATGGCCAGTTGGTGAGGGCCACAGCATAGTCCTTTAGTCTCTATGGGCCAGATGGCCAGTTGGTGAGGGCCATAGCATAGTCCTTTAGTCTCTATGTGTCACGCCCTGGCCTTAGTTATCTTTGTTCTCTTTATTGTTTTGGTTAGGTCAGGGTGTGACGAGGGTGGTTTGTGTGTTTTTGTCTCGTCTAGGGTGTTTGTACTGTCTAGGGTTTTTTTGTAGAGTAATGGGGTTGTGTTCATTATAGGTGTTTAGGTAAGTCTATTGTTGCCTAGATTGGTTCTCAATTAGAGGCAGGTGTTTATCGTTGTCTCTGATTGGGAACCATATTTAGGCAGCCATGTTCTTTGGGTATTTTGTGGGTGATTGTTTCCTGTGTCAGTGTTTGTGCCACACGGGACTGTTACGGTTTGTTCACGTTTATTGTTTTGTATTGGTGTTCATAGTTCAGTTTTCTATATTAAAACATGGATACCTACCACGCTGCGTATTGGTCCGATCCTTGTTACACCTCTTCAGAGGAAGAAGAGGAAGACAGCCGTGACACTATGGACCAGGTGGCCAGTTGGTGAGGGCCACAGCATAGTCCTTTAGTCTCTATGAGCCAGATGGCCAGTTGGTGAGGGCCACAGCATAGTCCTTTAGTCTCTATGGACCAGATGGCCAGTTGGTGAGGACCACAGCATAGTCCTTTAGTCTCTATGGACCAGATGGCCAGTTGGTGAGGGCTACAGCATAGTCCTTTAGTCTCTATGGACCAGATGGCCAGTTGATGAGGGCCATAGCATAGAATGTGTAGTGTATTTGAGTGTATTTAAGCTTTAAAAAGGTTTCTGAAGATAATAAATTCCACTTTTCAATTTAAAAATGGTTCATTAATTATAATCTACATAGTAACGCAAATGTCCTGTTGCTGCAGGATTATTCTCCTGCTGTAGCAAACTGGTTCAAATTAAGATCCAACATCTGTAGCAATATACCTCTCTCTAATGTATATGGCTCTATCAGGATATATATACCTCTCTCTAATGTATATGACTATATCAGGATATATATACCTCTCTCTAATGTATATGGCTATATCAGGATATATATACCTCTCTCTACTGTATATGACTATATCAGGATATATATACCTCTCTCTAATGTATATGGCTCTATCAGGATATATATACCTCTCTCTAATGTATATGACTATATCAGGATATATATACCTCTCTCTAATGTATATGGCTCTATCAGGATATATATACCTCTCTCTAATGTATATGGCTCTATCAGGATATATATACCTCTCTCTAATGTATATGGCTCTATCAGGATATATATACCTCTCTCTAATGTATATGACTATATCAGGATATATATACCTCTCTCTAATGTATATGGCTCTATCAGGATTCACTTTTGACCATTTGACATCTTTTATTTCCTGTTGTTTAGGCTGGTTGAATGAGTTGTCTATGAAAGATACTTCATCTGCCAGAAAACAGGCGGCTGCACCAGTGACTGTAAGTTATGTGATTTCCTCATATGAAATTAAAAGTATGTTTGTAGCCTACGCAGTTACAAAATGGCTGTTAACTGTGGCACCTATTTCTCGGTAACATTAAATAGATGTGTTGGTATGTAGGAAAGACGGGCAGACTCTCGTAGGTCTAGACTACCAACAAACTATTATAAGGCTATGATCACTTATCATGCTGACAAACCTGATGTTCTCTGTGAACTGATCTGCACAGGTGTCTGAACAGGTGTAGGCTGGTCATCAATGATATGTAGGCTATAGCTGAGGTATAGACCTTGATCTGCATATCACTAACAAACTGCTATAATACATTATAACCTAGCCTACTTTACATAATATAACATCTCACACTTGTTGCAAATAAACTTTGAATGGATCAAAGATTTCCCCCTCAGATCAATCATGCCCGTTTTAGCCCTTCTGTCTACATTCTCAGATGTGTTTAGAAAATAACAGATTGAAACAGATTGAAATAAATAGCCTACTTTTAATGAATAAAAATAATTGTGAGACATGGACTTGTGTTGCTTTACTCTCTAGAACTACTATTATTACTACTATTATTGACAGTTACCATGGAGATGACGTTTCACAACTACATATTCATGTGATTGCATTAAATCATCTGACTGTTTCGATATGTCTGTTAGGAAATGTTTTGTAAGAGATAATTAATAAATGAGAACAATATACATTCAAAAATGACTGTGTTAACCACAAGCAATGTGCTGGATCTCTGTTTAGGGGTCAGTGCTCTAAAATGAGTCTCTCTGGGGAGAGAGAGGAGGGGGGCCCTGCCTCTAAAATGAGTCTCTCTGGGGAGAGAGAGGAGGGGGGTCCTGCCTCTAAAATGAGTCTCTCTGGGGAGAGAGAGGAGGGGGGCCCTGCCTCTAAAATGAGTCTCTCTGGGGAGAGAGAGGAGGGGGGCCCTGCCTCTAAAATGAGTCTCTCTGGGGAGAGAGAGGAGGGGGGCCCTGCCTCTAAAATGAGTCTCTCTGGGGAGAGAGAGGAGGGGGGTCCTGCCTCTAAAATGAGTCTCTCTGTGGAGAGAGAGGAGGGGGGCCCTGCCTCTAAAATGCATCTCTCTGGGGAACATGACACCAAAGCTAAGAGGTGAGATGACAATTGTGTTTAAGAATTATGAAGAGTTTATTTCCAAAAATGCTATTTCCCAAAAATGTCACATTTGTTTAATTAAAACTTCTTCGGGATCGATGTCCCTCGGCTAATGCGATTAGCATGAGGTAGAAAGAAACAAGAACGTTTCCAGGACATAGACATATCTGATATTGGTAGAAAGCTTACATTCTTGTTAATCTAACTTCATTGTTCAATTCTCAGTAGCTATTACAGTGAAAGAATACCATGCTATTGTTTGAGGAGAGTGCACAATTTTGAACATAAAAAGTTATAAAATAAACAAATTAGGCATATTTGGGTAGTCTTGATATGAAATTTTGAACAGAAATGCAATGGTTCATTGCATCAGTCTAAAACTTTGCACATACTGTACACTGTTGCCATCTAGTGGCCAAAATGTATATTTCACCTGGGCTGGAATAATACATTATGGCCTTTCTCTTGCATTTCAAATTTCCACAAACTTCAAAGTGTTTTCTTTCAAATGGTAGCAGGAATATGCATATCCTTGCTTCAGTACTGAGCTACAGGCAGTTAGATTTGGGTATGTAATTTCAGGTGAAAATTGAAAAAAAGGGGCGGATCCTTAAGAGGTTTTAATCAGAAATGGTTGTTAATGGGGACCTTCAATATTACTGATCTCAGATTTTTTATGAATAGTTTTTTTATTATTGCAAAACGCAATATATCGATTGTTTAGCTGGAATGGAATGTTTGTATCCTGTACATTTGACTGTAAAATGTGGTTGTTCTGGATAAGAGCATCTTCTAAATCAGGGGTTCTCAATCCGGGGTCTGCGGAGGTACTGCAGGGGTTCTCAATCCGGGGTCTGCGGAGGTACTGCAGGGGTTCTCAATCCGGGGTCTGAGGAGGTACTGCAGTGGTTCTCAATCCGGGGTCTGCGGAGGTACTGCAGGGGTTCTCAATCTGGGGTCTGTGGAGGTACTGCAGGGGTTCTCAATCCGGGGTCTGTGGAGGTACTGCAGGGGTTCTCAATCCGGGGTCTGCGGAGGTACTGCAGGGGTTCTCAATCCGGGGTCTGCGGAGGTACTGCAGGGGTTTTCAATCCGGGGTCTGTGGAGGTACTGCAGGGGTTCTCAATCCGTGGTCTGTGGAGGTACTGCAGGGGTTCTCAATCCGGGGTCTGTGCAGGTACTGCAGGGGTTCTCAATCCGGGGTCTGTGGAGGTACTGCAGGGGTTCTCAATCCGGGGTCTGTGGAGGTACTGCAGGGGTTCTCAATCCGGGGTCTGTGGAGGTACTGCAGGGGTTCTCAATCCGGGGTCTGTGGAGGTACTGCAGGGGTTCCGCGGCACCCTGACTGTACTCGTTGCAATGTAAGACATTTGATAGAATTTTTCACATGACACGACCACTTTGCCTACTCTTAATTATTGACTAATATAATGGAATGCATATTTTTTTAACCAATTGTGATCGTTGCTACAAGCAGAATTTTGACAATATTACCGTTATATCAACACACTCTTCACACCCGTTTAACAACTCTAAATAGCTTTGGCATAGTAGGCATCAAGCCCCTTGCCAATAATGTTGCCTACAACGTTGCAACAATGTTCATTTACATCTAACACATATTACACCTTAGATGCCTTCAATTGCCCAATTTATAGCCACGCCCAATTTAGGATTATCTTTTAACAACGTGATGTTGCGCTCCAAAGGGAGAACTTGAAATAACATGATGTAGATAATTAAATAATCAAAAGAAAAACGTGTTTATTATACACTCTTAGAAAAGAAGGTTCCTTATAGAACCAAAAAGGCTTCTATCACTTCCTTAATATATGGAACCACTAAAAGTTATATATATTTTTGGGTTCAGTGAAGAAGAACCTCTAGAGTTCTGATCAACGAAAGCTTAATGTGTTGAGGATGTAGCAGGCCTCCAGTGGTCAGATCAATTCCGCCTGTTTTTTCCAGCACCCGGCCCGGGATTCCAACCAGGCACCTTTCGGCCCCAGGTCCAACTCCTGCCCTAAATATCTGACAACTAGGTGGGACTAGAGACTTCATGCATAGCTTTAATGTATACCCATAAGTGTAAAATGTCTTTATTCTCAGCATTTATACGACCTATGTTCTACTCTGAGACGCTTTGTGGATATGGGTCCAGATCTCAAAATATTGTTATAAAAAAACTTAGAATGTTTGTTTTACATAATAAAAAAGGAATATTACTAATATAACCCACTGTAAAGACTGGGGTTAGTTGATTGTGTTGCACTGCTCATGTCCGCGTTCTGGAACTGTCCGCGTCCCCGTACAGAACTGTCCGCGTCCCCGTACAGAACTGTCCGCGTCCCCGTTCGGTGTGGCGCCAAGCATATTGTCCAGTTACGCACAGAGTTGTCTGAGGTGATCTTGGGGAATAACGACGGAGTTCACTACAGTGTTGAGACACCGAAGTTCAGTGGTCAATTTGCTTTTTTCTTTACGGTCAGGGACAGTATGAGTGTAGCCAGATCCTTTTCACTCTCTATGCTTGTTTCATTTTGTGGTTCATCGGATTCGTCATCATCCTCGAGACGAGGGACAGAAGAACGACCTGCTAGTTATCCTAGCTAGTCGGTACAGCTAGGTAAGCTAGCTAGCTACTATACCAGCAGCATCCTAGTTATCCCTACATCATCATCTGCATTTCTTGTGGACCGATGGAGCTCCCTGGTTGTTTCTTCCATTTTTAAATCCCACGGAGGGCTTCTCCCTCTCTCGTTGACGGATGCTGGCTACCTCTGTCCGGTTCTCCTCTCTTCACTTATTAATTTTATTTCTGGGGAGCCTCAAGTAGGCTCGACAGATTCCATTTTTTGTTATTCTCAGCTGCCTCCCCAATGTCTGTAAGTGAATTAATAACTTTTAATTGCTACATTTCCAATAGATGGCAGCATAAGACCACAAAGCATCAGTTATAGGCTACAAGCAGCAATATGATTGACATAAAATAGCATGCAACCACAGACTATATGTCCCATGATTTTCTATAATGGTTACTCATTACTTTAGTTAGCTATGTATCTCATATTAGGGCTGTGTTGTTTTTGGGAGAGCAAAAAAATAGTTACTATAGCAGGTATTAAACCCTGAGTAAATAATCACTAGTCAGAACCTCAACCTTAGTATAGATGACAAGAGAGCATCTTCCAACCCGCCAATAAATTACATCATTCAACCCTCCCGGTAAGTAAATTTACCTCAACATAGGGTGAGGTGACTGAATTAATGTTCAGGATTATTGATAATCTTTGTATTAATGAAGTATAATTTCAAACATGAGCATAAAAACAGGTAATAATAAACATGAATCATCAGTATATTACTTCACAGTAATCTGTTAAATGCTTTTTCAGTCCTTCCTCTTGCGTTAGCAGTGTGGAAAGGGACAGAAAGAAGGACACAGGAGTTTTCCTGTGAGGGGGAGTGGTGGTGTATCCAGGGAGAAACTAAACTAATCTTCTGAAATATAATTTGTTGTCTTATGCTGCCATCTATTGGAATTCTGTAGCAACTGCAGTAGTACTGAATAATGTGTAATTCCTTACAAAAGTACTAATTACTAAGAATTGCAAGATATAACATTTTGTAGTTCATTTTACCACTTACGACCATAAAATAACCATTTATAGCATAACAAACAATGAAACTGACATCAACCAAAAACACCATACATGTAGTTAATTATATAAAAATAATTATATTTATTTAGATGGGTGACATTATCTGCCAAAGTAACAGCCCTGTAGACAAAGAAGAGCTCTCCAGTAGGTACCAAAATATTCAAAGGTCATTTTCTCAAAAGTGAGGTTACAAGTTTATCATCTTTTAAAGCAGAATTACTTTCCCATTGTTCCTCAACTGTAGTGTATGATATACCATTTTCTCTTACCTCTGAGTCGCTAATTTTATCCAATGTAAAAAAATCACAATTTCAAATTTTGCCACATGAGCAGGTCGGTCACATTTGATATATAGCATTTTGCAAAAAAAAAAAACATGATTATTTGTCTCTCTGAAATGAAACCATCAAGTGATAGATTTTAAACAAATACATGTCTGTCATTGAACAACACCATCCCATCCCCAACAACATGCCATGATTAGATAGTGAAAAAACACACCATTTCTAAACAATAAAAGATAATTGACCAACATTTCTAAAAATGGCTACATAGCATTTTGGAATGAAACTCTTCTTATGTTTCCCCATCTGAGCTCAGAATAGATGAGAGATGTAATGTTTGTCTCTGTTGTGTTGAAGACCAATCAAGCAGGAGAGACCAGCCTCCCCTGTTCCCAGCTGTGTGTCCATGAAGAGTGACCGGTCTATGGGTCTACCTATATTCTTTAGAGAGGGAGACTTTTCTACTGAACAAAGGTAAGAAGAACTCATGGGTCATGGTCAGTGAGTTAAACAACACTGTCTCTAGTCATTTCTCCTCTCCCATTTTCACATTTATTTTTGTTGTTTTCATAATCCATAGGCTAATCTTTTTTTTCATTTTCATAGTCCTATAACAATATTAAACAAACACAACATTCCCTCCCTGTGTGTGTGTGTGTGTGTGTGTGTGTGTGTGTGTGTGTGTGTGTGTGTGTGTGTGTGTGTGTGTGTGTGTGTGTGTGTGTGTGTGTGTGTGTGTGTGTGTGTGTGTGTGTGTGTACTCCCTGGATGAGGAGATGTAATCTCATGTTTTGTCCACAGAAACCAACAGGAGAGATCAGAGTCAGAGATTCTCAGTGGTCAGTCTTCCCAGAGTCATCAAACAGACCTGGCCTCCATATTCAGTGTATGTGGTCCTGTTATGTACATTTGTTTTTTGTTTACATCAAGTTAAGTTGATCTGTCAATCATTCATTAATGTGTTAATGAGAAAGCATTTCTTCTCTTGCTTAACTTATTTACTTGATTTATTTCAGTTGCTTGAAGAGAATATTATGACATTTGTGAGGAACGAGCTGAAGATGTTCAAGAGGATTCTTAGTCCAGAACTCCCAGAAGGCTTTGAGAGTCAGAAGCAGGATAAGGAAGTGGTGGATGCTGAAGATGAGAAGCAGGAGAGCAGTGCCAGAGAGGGGGCTCTGAAGATCACACTGCACGTCCTGAGGAAAATGAACCAGAAGGAGCTTGCTGACACACTGGAGAAATGTAAGATATGTCTGCCTCATGTTGAATGCTGTTTTATAACATTTAAAAAGCTGTAACTAAAGTACAGTTAAAGTAGCTGTGTAATGCAATGATATTGTAGCAACACATACAGAGAGAATAATATTTAAATAAAAAAAATAATTAATTAATTAATTAAATTAATTTAGAGAGAGAGACAACATTAATAATACCATCAATAATACCAATAATAATGTAATCAGTCACACCAGTCTGTAATGCATTATGAAAACATTTACACATTTATACAGTCAGTTAAGAAGAGAAATGACTATAATTTTAAACTTTATAACAGTCCTACAATACTGTAGGCATTAAAACAGACGTAATATTAATATCCTCTGTGTTATTTCTTCATTCAGATGAGCTTGCTGTGATTTGCCAACGTGAACTCAAATCTAATCTAAAGAAGAAGTTTCAATGTGTATTTGAGGGGATCGCTAAACAAGGAAACCCAACACTTCTCAATAAGATCTACACAGAGCTCTACATCACAGAGGGTGGAACAGGAGATGTCAATAATGAACATGAGCTGAGACAGATTGAGACAACAACCAGGAAACAAGCAAGACCAGAGACTCCAATCAAATGTAACGACATCTTCAAACCCTTAACTGGACAAGACAAACGTATCAGAACTGTGTTGACAAAGGGAGTCGCTGGCATTGGAAAAACAGTCTCTGTCCAGAAGTTCATTCTGGATTGGGCTGAAGGAAAAGCAAATCAGGATGTCCAATTTGTATTTTCATTCCCTTTCCGGGAGCTGAATTTGATGAAAGAGGACAAATACACTTTAATCAAACTTCTTAATCACTTCTCAAAGGAAACCAAAGAATCAAGAATCTCCAACTATGACAAGTACAAAGTTCTGTTCATCTTTGATGGTCTGGATGAGTGCCGACTGCCCCTAGACTTCCAGAAGAACAAGATCTGTTGTGACGTCACAGAGTCAACCTCAGTGGATGTTCTGCTGACAAATCTCATCAAGGGAAATCTGCTTCCCTCTGCTCTCCTTTGGATAACTACCCGACCTGCAGCAGCCAATAAGATCCCTTCAGGGTGTGTTGACCTGGTGACAGAGGTACGAGGGTTCAATGACGCACAGAAGGAGGAGTACTTTAGGAAGAGATTCAGTGATGAGGACATGGCCAGCAATATCATCTCACACATAAAGACATCAAGGAGCCTCCACATCATGTGCCACGTTCCAGTCTTCTGTTGGATTTCTGCAACAGTCTTTGAACACATGCTGAAACATAAGAGAGAAGAGATGCCCAAGACTCTGACTGAGATGTACACACTCCTTGTGGAGTTTCATACCAAACAGAAGAATGAAAAGTATCTTGGGAAAGAAGAGACAGGTCCACACTGGAATAAAGAGAGCATTCTGTCACTGGGAAAACTGGCTTTTCAACAGCTTGTGAAGGGCAATCTGATTTTCTATGAAGAAGACCTGAAGGAGGCTGGCATTGATGTCAATGAAGCCTCAGTGTACTCAGGATTGTGCACACAGCTCTTTAAAGAGGAATGTGGGCTGTACCAGGACATGGTTTACTGCTTTGTTCATCTGAGCATTCAGGAGTTTCTGGCTGCTGTATATGTGTTCCTCTCATTCATCAACAACAATGAGAATCTAATGGATGATCCTCAATCAATGTTCAGATACTTTTTGTCACTCTTCAGACACAAGGTTGAAGTTACTGAAGTTACTGTCTACAAGAGTGCTGTGGATAAATCTTTACAAAGTGAGACGGGAAACCTGGACCTTTTCCTCCGCTTCCTTCTGGGCCTCTCACTGGAGTCCAATCAGAAGCACTTACGAGGTCTACTGACAAAGACAAGCAGCTCACAGACCCATGAAGAAACAGTCAAGTACATCAAGGAGAAGATCAGGGAGAATCCCTCTCCAGAGAGGAGCATCAATCTGTTCCACTGTCTGAATGAACTGAATGACCATTCTCTAGTGGAGGAGATCCAAAGTTTCCTGAGCTCAGGAAGTCTCTCAAAACCCAACCTGTCACCTGCACAGTGGTCAGCTCTGGTCTTTGTGTTGCTGACTTCAGAAAAGGAGCTGGATGTGTTTGACCTGAAGAAATACTCCAGATCAGAGGAAGGTCTTCTGAGGCTGATGCCAGTGGTCAAAGCCTCCAGAGCTGTTCTGTGAGTAAATAAAATTACATATAAGAACTAAACATCAGGAAGAAATATTCAGTTTAGAGAAAAATATGTATTACAATATGTATATAATGTTATATTGAAAAACATGTTGAATAAATGCATTGATTTTCACATTAATATAACAATATGACCATACAGTTCTAGAAGACAGAAGATGAATCTATATGTTGTTTGAGAGAATAAACCAAATGCATCTGCCATTTTCCTTCTACACTACTGGTGTTAAATGAACAGTGTGTTTGTGTCATGATGATCTCTTTGTCAGGCTGTCAGGCTGTGGAGTCACAGAGGAAGGCTGTGCTTCTCTGGTCTCAGCTCTGAGGTCAAACCCCTCACACCTGAGAGAGCTGGACCTGAGTAACAATGACCTGAAGGATTCAGGAGTGAAGCTGCTCTCTGCTGGACTGGGGAATCCCCACTGTAAACTGGAGACTCTGAGGTCAGTATTCCTGTAGTTGGTCAACAAGTGATAACTGTTCACCAGATCCACATGTGTTTACCAGACACACATAGTCCACACCATATGTGTTTGGACAGTGAAGATTACAGTTTAAATTTGGTGCTATGCTCCAGCATTTTGGATTTGAGACATAATGTTTCATATTAGGTGACAGTACATAATGTCACCTTTTATTTGAGGTTAATGGTGAGAGGTTAGCATGTTTTGTTGTAGTCTCTGTTATTGGTAATGGTGAGAGGTTAGTATGTTTTGTTGTAGCCTCTGTTATTGGTAATGGTGAGAGGTTAGCATGTTTTGTTGTAGCCTCTGTTATTGGTAATGGTGAGAGGTTAGCATGTTTTGTTGTAGTCTCTGTTATTGGTAATGGTGAGAGGTTAGCATGTTTTGTTGTAGTCTCTGTTATTGGTCATGGTGAGAGGTTAGCATGTTTTGTTGTAGCCTCTGTTATTGGTAATGATGAGAGGTTAGCATGTTTTGTTGTAGTCTCTGTTATTGGTAATGGTGAGAGGTTAGCATGTTTTGTTGTAGTCTCTGTTATTGGTAATGGTGAGAGGTTAGCATGTTTTGTTGTAGCCTCTGTAACTTTCTCACTCATTGTGATTCATGATTCATTCATGATCTTTTTTAATCAAGGCATCATCAGGATTAATTTAGTAGTGTTTAGAGACATGTAATCTACTCACTTATAAAGAACATTTCTCCAGTCATCATCCACCATTCAGTTACTATTGGACAAAACACAACCCAAAACACATCCAAAACAAACTATGAATACATTAATGTCACCTCAACTTACGGTTTTAAGTTTCACCTTTTACTTAAAGGTATTCATACTTATATTTTACAGTTTATAAATTACAGCACTTCATGTATCTAGTTCTCCCATTTGAAGAAGTCTTCACTATTTGGACCAATTACTTATAGTGTATTAAATTAGTCATTTAGTTTAGTATTTGGTCCCATATTCCTTGCCTGCAGTGATGACATCAAGCTTGTGATTCTACTAACTTGTTGAATTCATTTGCAGTTTGTCTTGGTTGTGTTTTGGATAATGTTTTTCCTAATAGAAACTGAATGGTGAATAATGTCCTGTCATTTTGGAGTCACTTCACTTGTATTGTCAGTAAGAATAGAAGATGTTTCTGAACACTTCTACATTCATGTGGAAGCTACCATGATTATGAATAATCAGGAATGAATGGTGAATGATGATGAATGAGAAAGTTACAGAGGCACAAAGATCATAACCCCTCTGTTATTGAGAGCCACATTTAAAATGTTAGCTTCACTGTCATTATAGATATGGTGTGGACTGTATACTCAATACAATCTAAATCTGATACCTCACTGTCATTATAGATATGGTGTGGACTGTTTACTCAATACAATCTAAATCTGATACCTCACTGTCATTATAGATATGGTGTGGACTGTTTACTCAATACAATCTAAATCTGATACCTCACTGTCATTATAGATATGGTGTGGACTGTATACTCAATACAATCTAAATCTGATACCTCACTGTCATTATAGATATGGTGTGGACTGTATACTCAATACAATCTAAATCTGATACCTCACTGTCATTATAGATATGGTGTGGACTGTTTACTCAATACAATCTAAATCTGATACCTCACTGTCTTTCTTTTGACTGATGCTGCTTTTTAAACTGGTCTGGTCAGTCTACTCAAATATTTGTACTATACATGTTTCTCTCTACAAGCAATACTTTGATAATTTGTCATTTTCTAATAATGAAACATCCGTTTCTGAATAGATATGGCAGGTTTCAGGACACAGATATATCTGAATATGTTGAAAAAATATACTACCACTATTTTCACCACCAAAGAATAACAGTGTGATTTTAATATGATTTGACTCTTTGCAGGCTGTCAGGCTGTCTAGTCACAGAGGAAGGCTGTGCTTCTCTGGTCTCAGCTCTGAGGTCAAACCCCTCACACCTGAGAGAGCTGGACCTGAGCTACAATCACCCAGGAGACTCAGGAGTCAGACTGCTCTCTGCTGGACTGGAGGATCCACACTGCAGACTGGAGAAACTCAAGTATGTAGAGGGTTTATGTCCATGTTCATATTAGACACGTTTGACTTATCAGGCTGGTTAAGACAAACATTCTAACCACCACTTGTACAAAATTATATGCTGACTGTGTGTGTGTGTGTGTGTCCAGTATGTGTGTGTGTGTGTGTGTGAGTTCATGTGTTCTTCACGCACACACTGGAAACACACACGAGACACACACACACACACACACAGACAACCATTCTTAGTTATTTGCTGACCGTGTGTGTGTGTGTGTGTGTCTCCAGTGTGTGTGTGAAGAAGCGTGTGTAAGCAGAAGAACACATGAACTCACACACACACACACACACACACTTGCTTGAAGTTATATGCTGTGTGTGTGTGTGTGTGTGTGTGTGTGTGTGTGTGTGTGTGTGTGTGTGTGTGTGTGTGTGTGTGTGTGTGTGTGTGTGTGTGTGTGTAGCATTTCAATGTGTGTGTGTGTACGCGCTAGTAGCATTTCAATCAGTTACGTCACTTGCTCTGAGACTTAAGTAGTGTTGCCCCTTGCTTTGCAAGGGCCGCGGCTTTTGTGGAGCGATGGGTAACGACCGTGCTTCGTGGGCAACCGTTGTTGATGTGTGCAGAGGGTCCCTGGTTCGCGCCCGGGTCGGGGCGAGGGGATGGTTTAAAGTTACTACTGTTACGTGTGTGTGTGTGTGTGTGTGTGTGTGTGTGCGGTTGTGTGTGCGGTTGTGTGTGAGGTTGTGTGTGTGGTTGTGTGTGTGGCTGTGTGTGTGTGTGGTTGTGTTTGTGTGTGTGTGTGTGTGTGTGTGTGTGTGTGTGTGTGTGTGTGTGTGTGTGTGTGTGTGTGTGTGTGTGTGTGTGAGTTCAGGTGTATCCCTCAATGACTGTCTGTTCTTCTGCTTACCGCTACAGTGTGGAACATGGTGGAGAGAACACAATGAAACCTGGGCTTAGAAAATGTGAGTGTTGACTGCTGGGAAGAATATGACTAAGAATAAGTCTTAATTCAAGTTAAGTCAAAGTCAAAGGCCACCATCATTACTTACTTGGTCATATTAAATATCAGCTGTAGTTCTACAGAAGCAGAAATCAGGGACACCAAAGTTTACAAAGAGTTGCTTCGACTGTGTGTGTGTGTGTGTGTGTGTGTGTGTGTGTGTGTGTGTGTGTGTGTGTGTGTGTGTGTGTGTGTGTGTGTGTGTGTGTGTGTGTGTGTGTGTGTAATTAATGGGAATAAGTGTGTTTTATATTACCATACAGTATAACATGTGATCATTCAACAAGTCTCAAGTTACCTTAACTTCTCCTTTTGATACCTAGAAACATCTACATTAAATGAATTAGTGAAAAGAGAGTTAACATTCTAATGTGAATGATGATGATTTCTAATATTGTGTCTGGTTTCATCCATCAGATGTCTGTGAACTCACACTGGACCCAAACACAGTAGACAGACTCCTCTCTCTGTCTGAGGAGAACAGAAAGGTGACATGTAGGACAGAGGAGCAGCCGTATCCTGATCACCCAGAGAGATTTGAGGACTGGGGACAGGTGCTGTGTAGAGAGGGTCTAACTGGACGCTGTTACTGGGAGGTAGAGTGTAGTGGGAGAGGGGTTGATATAGGAGTGACATATAAAGGAATCAGCAGGAGTGGATGGGTTAATGACTGTAGGCTTGGACACAATGACAAGTCCTGGAGTCTGGCCTGCTCTGACAACAGTTACACTGCCTGTCACAATAATATCTCCACTACCATAGACGTCCGCCCCTCCAGCCCCCACAGAGTAGGAGTCTATCTGGACTGGCCAGCCGGCACTCTGTCCTTCTATAGAGCCTCCTCTGACACACTGACCCACCTGTTCACATTCACCTCCACATTCACTGAGCCCCTCTATCCAGGGTTTAGGGTTCATTATGTCTGCGACTCAGTGTCCCTGAAATAATAACCTGACACACACACACACACACACACACACACACACACACACACACACACACACACACACACACACACACACACACACACACACTGGACACACACACACACACTGGACACACACACACACACTGGACACACACACACACACTTGACACACACTGGACAGACACACACACACACACACACACTGGACAAACACACACACCCACACACACACTGGACACACAGGACACACACACACATCCACACACACACTGGACACACAGGACACACACACACACTGGACAAACACACACACACAGTGGACACACGGGACACACACACACACAGGACACACACACACACACTGGACACACAAACACACACACACACACACACAGTGGACACACGGGACACACACACACACACAGGACACACACACACACACAGGACACACACACACACACACAGGCGTGTCTTCCTATAATATAATATATAATTCCAATGTGATCATTTGTTGTCTTTTATGTTGAATAACAAATTGTATAATTATATATGGACATACGCTCCATAGTTGTACAAGTATACAAGGATATATTGTACTTTTCATAATAAAACAGACTTGAAACAAGAAAAGCCTGTTAATTGTGAAAACAGTTTGGTTATTGATGTTACGTTTCCTCTGTCAGGTTGACGTTAACCTGCGACTGGTTGAAACATGAAACTAATATGAAATGAAATACAAACAATTAAATATGTGGAATTGAATTAAACAAATTGTACAACAGAGTGTTGTGATGCAGGGTCACTATAGCAACAGAGTGTTGTGATGCAGGGTCACTATAGCAACAGAGTGTTGTAATGCAGGGTTACTATAGCAACAGAGTGTTGTGATGCAGGGTCACTATAGCAACAGAGTGTTGTAATGCAGGGTCACTATAGCAACAAAGTGTTGTGATGCAGGGTTACTATAGTAACAGAGTGTTGTAATGCAGGGTCACTATAGCAACAGACACTATAGCAACATAAGTTTCCGTCTGCTCTCTGCCCTCGCTGTTCTCTCTCTCTCACTCTGCTCTCTCTCTCTGAACTCTCTGCTCTCTCTCTCTCTCCCTCTGCTCTCTCTGCTCTCTCACTCTCTGCTCTCTCTTTGCTTTCTCACTCTCTGCTCTCTCTGCTCTCTCTTTGCTTTCTCACTCTCTGCTCTCTCTACTCTCTCTTTGCTTTCTCAGCCTGCTTTCTGCTCTCTCTCTCTGCTCTCTCTCTGCTCTCTCTGCTCTCCGCTCTCTCTCTGCTCTCTCAGCCTTCTCTCTGCTCTCTCTCTCTCTGCTCTCTCTCTGCTCTCTCTGCTCTCCGCTCTCTGCTCTGCCCTCTCTGCTCTCTCACTCTCTGCTCTCTCTACTCTCTCTTTGCTTTCTCAGCCTGCTTTCTGCTTTCTCTCTCTCTCTGCTCTCTCTCTGCTCTCTCTGCTCTCCGCTCTCTATCTGCTCTCTCAGCCTTCTCTCTGCTCTCTCTCTCTCTGCTCTCTCTCTGCTCTCTCTGCTCTCCGCTCTCTGCTCTGCCCTCTCTGCTCTCTCACTCTCTGCTCTCTCTACTCTCTCTTTGCTTTCTCAGCCTGCTTTCTGCTTTCTCTCTCTCTGCTCTCTCTCTGCTCTCTCTGCTCTCCGCTCTCTCTCTGCTCTCTCAGCCCGCTCTCTGCTCGCTCTCTCTCTGCTATCTCATCTCCCTCTGCTCTCTCTCTCTCTGTTCTCTGCTCTCTCTCTCTGCCCTCTCTGCTCTCTCTCTCCGCACTCTCAGCCTGCTTTCTGCTCGCTCTCTCTCTCTACTCTCTCCCTCTCTTTCTCTACTCTCTCGCTCTCTGTGCTCTCTCGCTCTCTCTGTCCTCTCTGCTCTCCCTCTGCGCTCTCTGCTCTGCTGCTCTCTCTTTTCTCTGCTCTCTCTGAGCTCTCTCTTTCTGCTCTTGTTCTCTGCTCTCTCTCTCTGCCCTCTTCTCTCTCTCGCCCTCTGCTCTCTCTGTTCTCTGCTCTCTCTCTCTTCCCTCTGCTCTCTCTCTTCTCTCTGTTCTCTGCTCTCTATCTGCTCTCTCTCTCTGTTCTCTGCTCTCTTTGCTCTCTGCTCTCTCTATTCTATGCTCTCTCCATCCCTCTCTGCTCTCTCTGCTCTTCTCTTTCTCTCTCCCTCTCTGCTCTCCTCTCTCTCCCTCTGCTCTCTCTGCTCTCTGCCCTCTCTCTGCTCTCTCAGCCTTCTCTCTGCTCTCTCTCTCTCTGCTCTCTCTCTGCTCTCTCTGCTCTCCGCTCTCTCCTCTGCCCTCTCTGCTCTCTCACTCTCTGCTCTCTCTACTCTCTCTTTGCTTTCTCAGCCTGCTTTCTGCTTTCTCTCTCTCTGCTCTCTCTCTGCTCTCTCTGCTCTCCGCTCTCTCTCTGCTCTCTCAGCCCGCTCTCTGCTCGCTCTCTCTCTGCTATCTCATCTCCCTCTGCTCTCTCTCTCTCTGTTCTCTGCTCTCTCTCTCTGCCCTCTCTGCTCTCTCTCTCCGCACTCTCAGCCTGCTTTCTGCTCGCTCTCTCTCTCTACTCTCTCCCTCTCTTTCTCTACTCTCTCGCTCTCTGTGCTCTCTCGCTCTCTCTGTCCTCTCTGCTCTCCCTCTGCGCTCTCTGCTCTGCTGCTCTCTCTTTTCTCTGCTCTCTCTGAGCTCTCTCTTTCTGCTCTTGTTCTCTGCTCTCTCTCTCTGCCCTCTTCTCTCTCTCGCCCTCTGCTCTCTCTCTCTTCCCTCTGCTCTCTCTCTTCTCTCTGTTCTCTGCTCTCTATCTGCTCTCTCTCTCTGTTCTCTGCTCTCTTTGCTCTCTGCTCTCTCTATTCTATGCTCTCTCCATCCCTCTCTGCTCTCTCTGCTCTTCTCTTTCTCTCTCCCTCTCTGCTCTCCTCCTCTCTCTCCCTCTGCTCTCTCTGCTCTCTGCCCTCTCTCTGCTCTCCCCCTCTCTCTCTACTCTCTCTCTTTCTGCTCTCTCTCTGCCCTCTCTGCTCTCTCTCTCTCTCCCTCTGCTCTCTCTCTGCTCTCTCTGCTCTGCTGCTCTTTCTCTTTTCTCTGCTCTCTCGTTCTGCTCTCGTTCTCTGCTCTCTGCTCTCTCCTCTCTCTCCCTCTGCTCTCTCTCTTCTCTCTGTTCTCTGCTCTCTCACTCCCTCTGCTCTCTCTCTTCTGTCTGTTCTCTCTCTTCTCTCTCTCTCTCTCTCTCTCTCTCTGTTCTCTGCTCTGTTCTCTCTGCTCTCTGCTCTGCTGCTCTCTTTTCTCTGCTCTCTCTGATCTCTCTCTTCTCTCTGCTCTATCTCTCACTCTCTCTTTGCTTTCACAGCCTGCTCTCCGCTCTCTCTTCTCTCTCAGCCTGCTATCTCTCTCTCTGCTCTCTCAGCCTGCTCTCTGCTCGCTCTCTATTCTCTGCTCTCTCTGCCCTCTGATCTCTCTGCTCTCTCTCTGCCCTCTCGCTCTGCTCTCTCCCTCTCTCTCTCTCTCTCTCTCTGCCCTCTCTGTTCTCTCTCTCTGCCCTCTCTGTTCTCTGCTCTCTCTCTCTCTGCCCTCTCTGTTCTCTCTCTCTGCCCTCTCTGCTCTCTTTCTCTCCCCCTGCTCTCTCTCCCGCTCTGCTCTCTCACTCTGCTTTCTCTGCCTCTCTTCTCTCTCTCTCTGTTCTCTCACTCTCTGCTCTATCTCTCCCTCTGCTTTCTCTGCTCTCTGCTCTGCTGCTCTGTCTTGTCTCTGCTCTCTCTCTGCCCTCTCTGCTCTGCCCTCTCTGCTCTCTCTCTGCTCTCTCACTCTCTCTTTGCTTTCTCAGCCTGCTTTCTGCTCTCTCTCTCTCTCTGCTCTCTCTCTGCTCTCTCTGCTCTCCGCTCTTTCTCTGCCCTCTCTGCTCTCTCACTCTCTGCTCTCTCACTCTCTCTTTGCTTTCTCAGCCTGCTTTCTGCTCTCTCTCTCTGCTCTCTCTCTCTGCTCTCTCTGTTCTCTCTGCTCTCTCTCTCTCTCCCCCTGCTCTCTCTCCTGCTCTGATATCTCCCTCTCTTCTCTCTCTCTCTCTCTCCATCTGCTCTCTCTTCTCTCTGTTCTCTACTCTCTCTCTTCTGTCTGTTCTCTCTCTTCTCTCTCTGCTCTCTCTCTCTGTTTTCTGCTCTCTGCTCTCTCTTTTCTCTGCTCTCTGATCTCTCTCTTCTCTCTGCTCTCTCCCTCTCTCTGCTCTCTCAGCCTGCTCTCTCTTCTCTCTCAGCCTGCTCTCTACTCTCTCTGTTCTCTGCTCTCCATGCTCTCTGCTCTCTCTGCTCTGCTGCGCTCTCTTTTCTCTGCTCTCTCTCTGCTCTCTCTACTCTCTCTCTGCTCTCCGCTCTCTCTCCTCTCTCAGCCTGCTCTCTCTCTCTCTCTGCTCTCTCAGCCTGCTCTCTGCTCTCTCTGCTCTCTCTCTGCCCTCTGCTCTCTCTCTGCTCTCTCTGCTCTCTTCTCTCTGCTCTCTCTGCTCTCTTCTCTCTCTGCTCTCTGTTCTCTATCTGCTCTCTCTCTGACCTCGCTGCCCTCTCTGCTCTCTCTCTCTGCTCTCTATCTGCTCTCTCTCTGCCCTCGCTGCCCTCTCTGCTCTCTCTCTCTGCTCTCTCTCTGCCCTCGCTGCCCTCTCTGCTCTCTCTCTCTGCTCTCTCAATTTCAATTCAATTCAATTTACTTTATTGACATGGCAAGTTCATTATTACTTACATTGTCAAAGTATACATATCGAAAAAATAAAATATATATGTATATATATATACAAAATATATATTTATATATAATCTCTCTGCTCTCTCTCTCCCTCTGCTTTCTGCTCTCTCTCTCTTCTCTCTGTTCTCTGCTCTCTCTTCTCTATGCTCTCTCTCCCTCTCTGCTTTCTCTTTTCTCTGTTCTCTCTGCTCTATGCTCTCTCTCCCTCTCTGCTCTCTGCTCTGCTGCTCTCTCTTTTCTCTGCTCTCTCTCTGCTCTCTCCCTCTCAGCCTGCTCTCTGCTCTCTATCTCTCTGCTCTCTACTCTCTGCTTTCTCTCTGATCTCTGCCCTCTCTCTTCTCTCTCTGCACTCTCTCTGTGCTTTGCTCTCTCTCTCCCTCTGCTCTCTCTGCTCTGCCCTCTCTCTCTCTCTGCTCTCCACTCTCTCTATGCTCTCTGCTCGCTCTCTCTCTGCTATCTCTCTCCTTCTGCTCTCTCTCTGCTCTCTCTCTCTGCTATCTCTCTGATCTCTCTCTGCTCTCTCTCTGCTCTCTCTCTCTGCCCTCTCTCTGCTCTCTGCTCTCTCTCTTTGCTCTCTGCTCTCTCTCTGCTCTCTGCCCTCTCTCTGCTCTCTGCTCTCTCTCTTTGCTCTCTGCTCTCTCTCTGCTCTCTCTCTGCTCTCTCAGCCTACTCTCTGCTCTCTCTCTCTGCTCTCTCTCCTCTCTGCTCTCTCTCTCTGCTCTCTCTCTCTGCTCTCTCTCTGCCATCTCTCTGCTCTCTCTCTCACTGCTCTCTCTCTGCTCTCTCAGCCTACTCTCTGCTCTCTCTCCCTCTGCTCTCTCTTTGCTCTCTACTCTCTGCTCTCTCTCTCTGCCATCTCTCTTCTCTCTGCTCTCTCTCTCTCTCTGCTCTCTCAGCCTGCTTTCTGCTCGCTCTCTGTTAGGGGTATTTAATAATTCCTTTATGTACTCATTAATTAAAATCAATCTGTCTATTTCTAAGAATTTGTAAGATACTTATTAACATAAAATAGACACACACACTTATTAAAATTAGATAATAGTATTTATTCTCGGAGCACGCTCCCATTTAACCACAAACAACAGTTTATATACAAAATATGACGTCATTGGGTACAGAATAAAGCTCCTCCTCTTGACCAAGATAAAACAGGTTCGAAAGTTCATTCCAACTAACCAGCGCACACACATGACACACAATATCATTTATTCTCCTGGAGGCTCACTATAATTTATTACTACTTTAGCAGACAACTCAAGATAATGGAAGACTAAAAAGTTACTCACTGCCTTATCTAAACATCTCAGGGCTAAGTTGGGTCAGTTCAACCATAGTTCAACGACCCTTTCTGCTTACTTTATAACCCACAACACAAACCTCTCTAACTAAGTTGGAATGGTGTTTATTATGTTTTAATTCCTCCTTGTTCATATTACATAATCCCTTCCTTATGAATTTACATTATTAATCAGAAATAATAATAATACCGTGCAGAATTCAATTAGTTATAGTTTTATCTAAATGTAGATGTTGTTTTAGTCATTATTCATAAAATTCCTAACAATCCACCCTAAATGACAAAACAATTCATAACAAACACTATATAGAAACATCAATGTTATACAAGAATAAACCAAACCAATACATGTATTTACACTCGATCATCATCAATGACTGTTCTAACCTACATCAGAATCATAACTTTTCTAATTAAGATTTTCGTTACTCTCTTTATTAGATTCTTGTGAATAGGGGCCGCTGTTTTCACTTTGGGAAAAAATCGTGCCCAATTTAAACGGCCTCGTACTCTATTCTAGATCGTACAATATGCATATTATTATTACTATTGGATAGAAAACACTCTCACGTTTCTAAAACTGTTTGAATTATATCTGTGAGTAAAACAGAAGTCATTTGGCAGCAAACTTCCAGACAGGAAGTGAAAAATCTGAAAACGATGCTCTGTTCCAGGGCCTGCCTATTCAATTGCCTAATATTTATGGATATCCATGCACTGCATACGCCTTCCACTAGATGTCAACAGGCAGTGGAAGGTGGAATGGGGTGTCTCGCTTGATCTGAGGTCGAACAAGAGCCTTTGGAGTGGGAGGTCAGGAATTTCCTTTGTCTACCAAAGCGCGAGGCGGAGCTCGACATTAGCTTCTGAAAAGCGTTCGCTATACACGGCTAATATCCCCGGCTCTGTTTTTATTTGATACATATTAGAAAAACATCATAAAGTAGGAGTTTCATCAGTTTATTCAACATTCATTGGGACTTTTGGAGTTTTCCGTTCTTTGCGTCGAGAGAAGATGGGCATGTTCGCGCCACATGGCTAGCTAAGGTTGCTAATTAGACAGGAGAGAAGAACATTCTAAAACCAAACAACGATTTATTCTTGACCAAGGACTCCTTGTACAAGATTCTGATGGAAGCTCAGCAAAAGTAAGAACAATTTATGATGTTATTTCGTATTTCTGTGGAAAATGTTGAGTCCTATTCTCCGCCCTTTTTGCGGGCGCTGTCTCGCTATAACGTAAGCTGTTTGTTAAGGTAAAGTTATTTTAAAAAATCTAACACGGCGGTTGCATTAAGAACAAGTGTATCTTTCATTTGCTGTACAACATGTATTTTTTAGTAAAGTTTATGATGAGTTCTTTGGTCAGATTAGGTGAGTGTCCAAAATAGCTCAGGACAATTTGGTGAATCGATGCTACATATTCACAATGTATAACCACGGTTTGCAGCTCTAAATATGCACATTTTCAAACAAAACATAAGTGTATTGTATAACATGATGTTATAAGACTGTCATCTGATGAAGTTGGTCAAGGTTAGTGATTAATTTTATATCTTTTGCTGGTTTTTGCGATCGCTACCTTTTGCTGCTAATAAATGTATTTGTGTGTTTGGCTATTGTGGTAAGCTAATATAATGCTATATTGTGTTTTCCCTGTAAAACACTTAAAAAATCGGAAATATTGGCTGGATTCACAAGATGTTTATCTTTCATTTGCTGTAGACCATGTATTTTACATAAATGTTTTATGATGAGTATTTAGGTATTTCACGTTGCTCTCTGTAATTATTCTTGCTGCTTTGGTTAAATTTTTGATGGTAGCTGCAATGTAAAACTATGATTTATACCTCAAATATGCACCTTTTCGAAAAAAACATAGATTTATTGTATAACATGTTATAAGACTGTCATCTGATGAAGTTGTTTCTTGGTTAGTGACTAATTATATCTCTATTTGGTCGGTTTTGTGATAGCTACCTATGCGGTAAAAAAATTGTGAAAATATGCGGTTGAGTCTTTTGCTATTGTGGTTAGCTAATAGAAATACATATTGTGTTTTCGCTGTAAAACATTTTAAAAATCGGAAATGATGGCTGGATTCACAAGATGTGTATCTTTCATTTGCTGTATTGGACTTGTGATTTCATGATATTTATATGCTAGTATTTACTTGTGGCGCTATGCAAGGCTATGCTAGTCAGCTTTTTACTGATGAGGATGCTCCTGGATCAGGGATGGTGATGAAGTAGAGGTTAAAGAATAGGTTATGGTCCGTTTGAAATATTATCGATTATGTTTGTTAAAAACAACCTGATAAAAAAAAACATTTGACATGTTTCTACAACCATAACGGATACTTTTTGTAATTTGTCGAACGGAACACGGCTTTGGTTTTCTGAACATAATGCGCAACCCAAATGGCGTTTTCTTGTGATAAAAGTAATATTTATCGAACAAAAAGAACATTTGTTGTGTAACTGTGAGTCTCGTGAGTGGAAACATCCGAAAATTATCAAAGCTAAGCGATTAATTTTTATTGCTTTTCTGACTTTCGTGACCATGCTAATTTGGGGCTAGCTGTTGTAGCATTGATTGATACACTCACAAAAGCTTACATTTCTTTAGCTGTAAAGCATATTTTCAAAATCTGACACGATAGGTGGATTAACAACAAGCTAAGCTGTGTTTTGGTATATTTCACTTGTGATTGCATGATTATAAATATTTTTAGTAATATTTATGCATTTGGCGCCCTGGAATTCTAGCGGTTGCTTAGGAAAGTGATCCCGTAAAAGGGATCTGTAGCGCAGAGAAGTTAAAAAGATGGACCTGGCTGACATGGACTGTTTCCTCACCTTATTCTCCTTGTGGTTATCCATGCTGGTTATTTACCTGGTAACAACAAGTGATAATGAAACAAGGACTGAAGCACTCCTTATTTTAGTAAACTAGCGACTGAATGACATGGTGTTTCTTTGAAAAGATGGGCGTGTCTGATATGAAACATACATACAAGGGGAAAGGATCCACAGACACAGAGACTGATATGAAACATACATACAAGGGAAAAGGATCCACAGACACAGAGGCTGATATGAAACATACATACAAGGGGAAAGGATCCACAGACACAGAGACTGATATGAAACATACATACAAGGGGAAAGGATCCACAGACACAGAGGCTGATATGAAACATACATACAAGGGGAAAGGATCCACAGACACAGAGACTGATATGAAACATACATACAAGGGGAAAGGATCCACAGACACAGAGGCTGATATGAAACATACATACAGGGGAAAGGATCCACAGACACAGAGGCTGATATGAAACATACATACAAGGGGAAAGGATCCACAGACACAGAGGCTGATATGAAACATACATACAAGGGTAAATGATCCACAGACACAGAGGCTGATATGAAACATACATACAAGGGGAAAGGATCCACAGACACAGAGACTGATATGAAACATACATACAAGGGGAAAGGATCCACAGACACAGAGGCTGATATGAAACATACATACAAGGGGAAAGGATCCACAGACACAGAGGCTGATATGAAACATACATACAAGGGGAAAGGATCCACAGACACAGAGGCTGATATGAAACATACATACAGGGGAAAGGATCCACAGACACAGAGGCTGATATGAAACATACATACAAGGGGAAAGGATCCAGACACAGAGAATGATGATCTTTCTGCACATCTCTTTATTTACAATGCCGGTTGCCATGGTTAACACAAACACAGGATATTAAATGCTACCTGAATTGACTCAGAATAGTAACATAAGTGTAGTCCTACAGTATCACAGAGAGGTCAAACAGGTGTGTGTGTTAGTCAGATTACCCAGTGTCCACAGCAACCCTATTGATTAGTCCTACAGTATCACAGAGAGGTCAAACAGGTGTGTGTGTTAGTCAGATTACCCAGTGTCCACAGCAACACTATTGATGATTCTCTACTCCCAGTGTACGTGGTGTACTATGGTCTTAGCCCCTCCCCCATTACCATTATTTACCATGACGTCTGTATGAAACGTCACCTGACCATAGAGTCTTGCAGTGTTAATACTTTCTGGGTCTTGTCAGAGCTGGACATTAAAACTGGTTCTTCCCTTATTGAAATGGTGAATAAAGGAACATAATGCTTTCACTTTCAATGAAGACAAAATGAATAAACGTTTAGAGAGTTAATGTATGATTTAATACGGCCTGGATCACTGTATTACAGCACGTCAAATGAAGATGAGTGGAAACAGCAAGTGTGACTTCTTTCCCTAATGTGGACATTGGAGACATGACTCTGATCATTCTGCTGTATAGATACTGTTCGTGTAATAGTGGAGACATGACTGATCATTCTCCTGTTCACATACTGTTCCTGTAATAGTGGAGACATGACTCTGATCATTCTCCTGTATAGATACTGTTCCTGTAATAGTGGAGACTTGACTCTGATCATTCTCCTGTATAGATACAGTTCCTGTAATAGTGGAGACGTGACTCTGATCATTCTGTTGTATAGGTACTGTTCCTGTAATAGTGGAGACATGACTCTGATCATTCTCCTGTATAGATACTGTTCCTGTAATAGTGGAGACGTGACTCTGATCATTCTGTTGTATAGGTACTGTTCCTGTAATAGTGGAGACATGACTCTGATCATTCTGCTGTATAGATACTGTTCCTGTAATAGTGGAGACATGACTCTGATCATTCTCCTGTATAGATACTGTTCCTGTAATAGTGGAGACATGACTCTGATCATTCTCCTGTATAGATACTGTTCCTGTAATAGTGGAGACATGACTCTGATCATTCTCCTGTATAGATACTGTTCCTGTAATAGTGGAGACATGACTCTGATCATTCTGCTGTATAGATACTGTTCCTGTAATAGTGGAGACGTGACTCTGATCATTCTCCTGTATAGATACTGTTCCTGTAATAGTGGAGACATGACTCTGATCATTCTCCTGTATAGATACTGTTCCTGTAATAGTGGAGACATGACTCTGATCATTCTCCTGTATAGATACTGTTCCTGTAATAGTGGAGACATGACTCTGATCATTCTCCTGTATAGATACTGTTCCTGTAATAGTGGAGACATGACTCTGATCATTCTCCTGTATAGATACTGTTCCTGTAATAGTGGAGACATGACTCTGATCATTCTCCTGTATAGATACTGTTCCTGTAATAGTGGAGACATGACTCTGATCATTCTCCTGTATAGGTACTGTTCCTGTAATAGTGGAGACGTGACTCTGATCATTCTCCTGTATAGATACTGTTCCTGTAAAAGTGGAGACATGACTCTGATCATTCTCCTGTATATGTACTGTTCCTGTAATAGTGGGTTATAGACTGGTCCCGTTACTGCTATGAATTGAATGTCACATTTCATATGTCTCTTATTACCAGTTAGCAGAGTACCTTCTACGAGGGGAGAAAATGCATTTCTCTACACAAATGGAACACCTGGACCAAATGCCCCGTATAAAGTCCTGCACTTGATGTTGAGCATCCATTCATAATCTTGGTAGCATCCACATGAATGTAGAAGTGTTCAGAAACATCTTCTATTCTAACTGACAATACAAGTGAAAGGACTCAAATGACAGGACATTATTCACCATTCAGTTTCTATTAGGAAAAACATCCAAAACACAACCAAGACAAACTGCAAATGAATTCAACAAGTTAGTAGAATCACAAGCTTGATGTAATCACTGCAGGCATGGAATATGGGACCAAATACTAAAGGTGAGATTGTCTGGAAGACCAACAAAGTCCCCTGTCGCTGAGGTGAAGAGAACCCCTCCAGTCTATGGTCCCCTGGCCAGGATGGAAACTAATACCTCCAGTCTATGGGTCTGGTCCCCTGACCAGGATGGAAACTAATACCTCCAGTCTATGGGTCTGGTCCCCTGACCAGGATGGAAACTAATACCTCCAGTCTATGGGTCTGGTCCCCTGGCCAGGATGGAAACTAATACCTCCAGTCTATGGGTCTGGTCCCCTGGCCAGGATGGAAACTAATACCTCCAGTCTATGGGTCTGGTCCCCTGGCCAGGATGGAAACTAACCCCTCCAGTCTATGGGTCTGGTGCCCTGACCAGGATGGAAACTAATACCTCCAGTCTATGGGTCTGGTCCCCTGGCCAGGATGGAAACTAATACCTCCAGTCTATGGGTCTGGTCCCCTGACCAGGATGGAAACTAATACCTCCAGTCTATGGGTCTGGTCCCCTGGCCAGGATGGAAACTAACCCCTCCAGTCTATGGGTCTGGTCCCCTGGCCAGGATGGAAACTAATACCTCCAGTCTATGGGTCTGGTCCCCTGGCCAGGATGGAAACTAATACCTCCAGTCTATGGGTCTGGTCCCCTGGCCAGGATGGAAACTAATACCTCCAGTCTGTGGGTCTGGTCCCCTGGCCAGGATGGAAACTAACCCCTCCAGTCTATGGGTCTGGTCCCCTGACCAGGATGGAAACTACTACCTCCAGTCTATGGGTCTGGTCCCCTGGCCAGGATGGAAACTAATACCTCCAGTCTATGGGTCTGGTCCCCTGGCCAGGATGGAAACTAATACCTCCAGTCTGTGGGTCTGGTCCCCTGGCCAGGATGGAAACTAACCCCTCCAGTCTATGGGTCTGGTCCCCTGACCAGGATGGAAACTACTACCTCCAGTCTATGGGTCTGGTCCCCTGACCAGGATGGAAACTAACCCCTCCAGTCTATGGGTCTGGTCCCCTGACCAGGATGTAAACTAATACCTCCAGTCTATGGGTCTGGTCCCCTGGCCAGGATGGAAACTAATACCTCCAGTCTATTGGTCTGGTCCCCTGACCAGGATGGAAACTAATAGCTCCAGTCTATGGGTCTGGTCCCCTGGCCAGGATGGAAACTAATAGCTCCAGTCTATGGGTCTGGTCCCCTGGCCAGGATGGAAACTAACCCCTCCAGTCTATGGGTCTGGTCCCCTGGCCAGGGCCAGATATTAGATAAGGGTGAAATCAATACCTCCAGTCTTTCAGGTTGTTGATGAGGTCACATGAAGAAGTACATGGTCCTCGCCTGCAAAGAGGACAAAATCCAAGAGGTATTAGAAGTATGTGATCCACTACCACATATCTACAACACCAAATCCATGATTAGTGAGTGTGTTTACAGCATCATACAGTAGTAGTAACAGAATGATTAGTGAGTGTGTTTACACCATCATACAGTAGTAGTAACAGAATGATTAGTGAGTGTGTTTCCAGCATCATACAGTAGTAGTAACAGAATGATTAGTGAGTGTGTTTACAGCATCATACAGTAGTAGTAACAGAATGATTAGTGAGTGTGTGTTTACAGCATCATACAGTAGTAGTAACAGAATGATTAGTGAGTGTGTGTTTACAGCATCATACAGTAGTAGTAACAGAATGATTAGTGTTTACAGCATCGTACAGTAGTAGCAACAGAATGATTAGTGAGTGTGTTTCCAGCATCATACAGTAGTAGTAACAGAATGATTAGTGAGTGTGTGTTTCCAGCATCATACAGTAGTAGTAACAGAATGATTAGTGAGTGTGTGTTTACAGCATCATACAGTAGTAGTAACAGAATGATTAGTTAGTGTGTTTACACCATCATACAGTAGTAGTAACAGAATGATTAGTGAGTGTGTGTTTACAGCATCATACAGTAGTAGTAACAGAATGATTAGTGTGTGTGTGTTTACAGCATCGTACAGTAGTAGTAACAGAATGATTAGTGAGTGTGTTTCCAGCATCGTACAGTAGTAGTAACAGAATGATTAGTGTTTACAGCATCGTACAGTAGTAGTAACAGAATGATTAGTGAGTGTGTTTCCAGCATCATACAGTAGTAGTAACAGAATGATTAGTGAGTGTGTGTTTCCAGCATCATACAGTAGTAGTAACAGAATGATTAGTGAGTGTGTTTCCAGCATCATACAGTAGTAGTAACAGAATGATTAGTGAGTGTGTTTCCAGCATCATACAGTAGTAGTAACAGAATGATTAGTGAGTGTGTTTACAGCATCATACAGTAGTAGTAACAGAATGATTAGTGAGTGTGTTTACAGCATCATACAGTAGTAGTAACAGAATGATTAGTGAGTGTGTTTCCAGCATCATACAGTAGTAGTAACAGAATGATTAGTGAGTGTGTGTTTACAGCATCATACAGTAGTAGTAACAGAATGATTAGTGAGTGTGTGTTTACAGCATCATACAGTAGTAGTAACAGAATGATTAGTGAGTGTGTGTTTACAGCATCATACAGTAGTAGTAACAGAATGATTAGTGAGTGTGTTTCCAGCATCATACAGTAGTAGTAACAGAATGATTAGTGAGTGTGTTTACAGCATCATATAGTAGTAGTAACAGAATGATTAGTGAGTGTGTTTCCAGCATCATACAGTAGTAGTAACAGAATGATTAGTGAGTGTGTGTTTACAGCATCATACAGTAGTAGTAACAGAATGATTAGTGTTTACAGCATCATACAGTAGTAGTAACAGAATGATTAGTGTGTGTGTGTTTACAGCATCATACAGTAGTAGTAACAGAATGATTAGTGAGTGTGTTTACAGCATCATACAGTAGTAACAGAATGATTAGTGAGTGTGTGTTTCCAGCATCATACAGTAGTAGTAACAGAATGATTAGTGTTTACAGCATCATACAGTAGTAGTAACAGAATGATTAGTGTTTACAGCATCATACAGTAGTAGTAACAGAATGATTAGTGAGTGTGTGTTTACAGCATCATACAGTAGTAGTAACAGAATGATTAGTGAGTGTGTTTACAGCATCATACAGTAGTAGTAACAGAATGATTAGTGAGTGTGTTTACAGCATCATACAGTAGTAGTAACAGAATGATTAGTGAGTGTGTGTTTACAGCATCATACAGTAGTAGTAACAGAATGATTAGTGTGTGTGTGTTTACAGCATCATACAGTAGTAGTAACAGAATGATTAGTGAGTGTGTTTACAGCATCATACAGTAGTAACAGAATGATTAGTGAGTGTGTGTTTACAGCATCATACAGTAGTAGTAACAGAATGATTAGTGAGTGTGTGTTTACAGCATCATACAGTAGTATTAACAGAATGATTAGTGAGTGTGTGTTTACAGCATCATACAGTAGTAACAGAATGATTAGTGAGTGTGTGTGAGATAAAAGCTTGCTCTTCAACTGAATAAGACCCATTTCTATGTACTGAACACAACCCCTATTACTGTACTGTCATATTGTGATCAATATTAAAACATTTCCACCTCTATTCTTCCATCTATTACTGTACTGTCATATTGTGATCAATATTAAAACATTTCCACCTCTATTCTTCCATCTATTACTGTACTGTCATATTGTGATCAATATTAAAACATTTCCACCTCTCTTCTTCCATATATTACTGTACTGTCATATTGTGATCAATATTAAAACATTTCCACCTCTCTTCTTCCATCTATTACTGTACTGTCATATTGTGATCAATATTAAAACATTTCCACCTCTCTTCTTCCATTTATTACTGTACTGTCATATTGTGATCAATATTAAAACATTTCCACCTCTCTTCTCCCATCTATTACTGTACTGTCATATTGTGATCAATATTAAAACATTTCCACCTCTCTTCTTCCATCTGGTTGATGAACCTTTATTAGTCACATCTGTCACATCATTTCATTCAGTTGAATTGAGTTTATACATAAACAGGATTGTTGTCTCAAGAATTTGTACAATATTTACAAACACCAAGAAGCCCAAATACAACAAGAACAATGATTTCTAAATGAAACCAGTTTTTACAACACAGTGTGGTGATTCATTATATTAATGAAACCAGTTTTTACAACACAGTGTGGTGATTCATTATATTAATGAAACCAGTTTTAACAACACAGTGTGTTGATTCATTATATTAATGAAACCAGTTTTAACAACACAGTGTGGTGATTCATTATATTAATGAAACCAGTTTTAACAACACAGTGTGTTGATTCATTATATTAATGAAACCAGTTTCTACAACACAGTGAGGTGATTCATTATATTAATGAAACCAGTTTTAACAACAGTGAGGTGATTCATTATATTAATGAAACCAGTTTTAACAACACAGTGAGGTGATTCATTATATTAATGAAACCAGTTTCTACAACACAGTGAGGTGATTCATTATATTAATGAAACCAGTTTTAACAACACAGTGAGATGATTCATTATATTAATGAAACCAGTTTTAACAACACAGTGTGTTGATTCATTATATTAATGAAACCAGTTTCTACAACACAGTGAGGTGATTCATTATATTAATGAAACCAGTTTTAACAACAGTGAGGTGATTCATTATATTAATGAAACCAGTTTTAACAACACAGTGAGGTGATTCATTATATTAATGAAACCAGTTTCTACAACACAGTGAGGTGATTCATTATATTAATGAAACCAGTTTTAACAACAGTGAGGTGATTCATTATATTAATGAAACCAGTTTCTACAACACAGTGAGGTGATTCATTATATTAATGAAACCAGTTTTAACAACACAGTGAGGTGATTCATTATATTAATGAAACCAGTTTTAACAACAGTGAGGTGATTCATTATATTAATGAAACCAGTTTTAACAACACAGTGAGGTGATTCATTATATTAATGAAACCAGTTTCTACAACACAGTGTGGTGATTCATTATATTAATGAAACCAGTTTCTACAACACAGTGAGATGATTCATTATATTAATGAAACCAGTTTTAACAACACAGTGAGGTGATTCATTATATTAATGAAACCAGTTTTAACAACACAGTGAGGTGATTCATTATATTAATGAAACCAGTTTTAACAACACAGTGAGGTGATTCATTATATTAATGAAACCAGTTTTAACAACACAGTGAGGTGATTCATTATATTAATGAAACCAGTTTTAACAACACAGTGAGGTGATTCATTATATTAATGAAACCAGTTTTTACAACACAGTGTGGTGATTCATTATATTAATGAAACCAGTTTCTACAACACAGTGAGGTGATTCATTCTATTAATGACTATTAACTTAGGTGGTGTAAAATCATGAATATTTAGATATATTAACATTTTAACTCATGACTAGAGAGATATTCTACATTGTTGCTCCAGTGTGTCTTACTGAACATGACCAGGATTAGAGTGAAACATCATGTAGTGTTTGACACAGGAACCACCTGACACAGGAATGCTGAGGCGCCATAACCCCAAAGATGAAACCCTGGATAGAGGGGCTCAGTGAAGGAGGAGGTGAATGTGTACAGGTGGGTCAGTGTGTCAGAGGAGGCTCTATAGAAGGACAGAGTGCCGGCTGGCCAGTCCAGATACACTCCTACTCTGTGGGAGCTGGAGGAGGGGACGTCTATGGTAGTGGATTTCTTATTGTGCCTGGCTCTGCAACTGTTTTCAGAGCAGACCACACTCCAGGACTTGTCATTGAATCCAAGCCAACAGTCCTCACCTCCTCTCCTGCTTATTCCTTTATATGCCACTCCTATATCAACCTCTCCCCCACTCCACTCTGCCTCCCAGTAACAGCGCCCAGTCAGACCCTCTCTACACAGCACCTCTCCACAGCGCTCAAATCTCTCTGGGTGATAAGGATAAGGATGGTACTCTCTCATCCCTGTCGCCTTTCTGTTCTCCTCAGACAGAGAGATGGTGCAAAATACTGTGTTTGGGTCCAGTGTGAGATCACAGACATCTGATGGATGAAACCAGACACAATATTAGAAATCATCATCATTCACATTAGAATGTTAACTCTCTTTTCACTAATTCATTTAATGTAGATGTTTCTAGGTATCAAAAGGAGAAGTTAAGGTAACTTGAGACTTGTAGAATGATCATATGTTATACTGTATGGTAATATAAAACACACTTATTCACAATAGTTACACACACACACACACACACACACACACACACACACACACACACACACACACACACACACACACACACACAGACACACACATTGTCAAAGCAACTCTTTGTAAACGTTGGTGTCCCTGATTTCTGCTTCTGTAGAACTACAGCTGATATTTAATATGACCAAGTCAGTAATGATGGTGGTCTTTGACTTTGACTTAACTTGAATTAAGACTTATTCTTAGTCATATTCTTCACAGCAGTCAACACTCACATTTTCTAAGCCCAGGTTTCATTGTGTACTCTCCACCATGTCCCACACTGTAGCGGTAAGCAGAAGAACAGACAGTCATTGAGGGATACACCTGAACACACACACACACACACACACACACACACACACACACACACACACACACACGGTCAGCAAATAACTTCATGGTAAGACATGAATGTGTGTGTGTGTGTCCACTGTGTGTGTGTGTGTCCAGTGTGAGTGTGTTTGTGTGTGTCCAGTGTGTTTGTTTGTGTGTGTCCAGTGTGTTTGTGTGTTTGTCCAGTGTGTGTGTGTGTGTGTGTGTGTGTGTGTGTGTGTGTCCACTGTGTGTGTGTTTCCAGTGTGAGTGTGTTTGTGTGTGTGTCCAGTGTGTGTTTGTGTCTTTGTCCAGTGTGTGTGTGTGTGTGTGTGTGTGTGTGTGTGTGTGTGTGTGTCTATGACACACTGGACACACACTGGAAACATACACACAGGACACACACACACACACACACACACACACTGGACACACACACACACAAACACACACTGGACACACACACACACAAACACACACTGGACATACACACTGGACACACACACACACAAACACACACTGGACATACACACTGGACACACACACACACAAACACACACTGGACACACACACACACACACAGTCAGCATATAACTTTGTCCAAGTGGTGGTCAGAATGTTTGTCTTAACTAGTCTGATAAGTCAAACATGTCTGATATGAACATTGACATAAACCCTCTACATACTTGAGTTTCTCCAGTCTGCAGTGTGGATCCTCCAGTCCAGCAGAGAGCAGTCTGACTCCTGAGTCTCCTGGGTGATTGTAGCTCAGATCCAGCTCTCTCAGGTGTGAGGTGTTTGACCTCAGAGCTGAGACCAGAGAAGCACAGCCTTCCTCTGTGACTAGACAGCCTGACAGCCTGCAAAGAGTCAAATCATATTAAAATCACACTGCTATTCTTTGGTGGTGAAAATAGTGGCAGTATATTTTTTCTAAATGTCCAGATATGTCAGTGTCCTGAAACCTGCCATATCTATTCATACATTAATGTATCATTATTATAAATTACAAATTATCAAAATATTACCTGTAGAGAGCAATGTATACTACGAATATTTGAGTAGACTGACCAGGCCAGTTTTAAAAGCAGTATCAGTCAAAAGACAGACAGTGAGGTATCAGATTTAGATTGTATTGAGTATACACAGTCCACACCATATCTATTTTGACAGTGAAGCTAACATTTTAAATGTAGCTCTATACTCCAACATTTTGGATTTGAGATCAAATGTTTCATTTGAGGTGACAGTATATAATGTCACCTTTTATTTAAGGGTATTTTAATACATATCTGTTTCATGTTTAGAAATTAAAGCACTTTATGTATCTAGTCCCCCCATTTGAAGAAGTCATAAGTATTCTGACAAATTTTTAAGTAGTCAAAAGTTTAGTATTTGGTCCCATATTCTTTGAAAACAATTTCTAAATCAAGCCTGTGACTGCCATGATCGAGAAAGATCATGAATGAATCATGACTAGTAATGAGTGAGAGCGTTACAGAGGCTACAACAAAACATGCTAACCTCTCACCATTACCAATAACAGAGGCTACAACAAAACATGCTAACCTCTCACCATTACCAATAACAGAGGCTACAACAAAACATGCTAACCTCTCACCATTACCAATAACAGAGGCTACAACAAAACATACTAACCTCTCACCATTACCAATAACAGAGGCTACAACAAAACATGCTAATCTCTCACCATTACCAATAACAGAGACTACAACAAAACATGCTAACCTCTCACCATTACCAATAACAGAGGCTACAACAAAACATGCTAACCTCTCACCATTACCAATAACAGAGGCTACAACAAAACATGCTAATCTCTCAACATTACCAATAACAGAGGCTACAACAAAACATGCTAACCTCTCACCATTACCAATAGCAGAGGCTACAACAAAACATGCTAATCTCTCAACATTACCAATAACAGAGGCTACAACAAAACATGCTAACCTCTCACCATTACCAATAACAGAGGCTACAACAAAACATGCTAACCTCTCACCATTACCAATAGCAGAGGCTTCAACAAAACATGCTAACCTCTCACCATTACCAATAGCAGAGGCTACAACAAAACATGCTAACCTCTCAACATTACCAATAACAGAGGCTACAACAAAACATGCTAACCTCTCACCATTACCAATAACAGAGGCTACAACAAAACATGCTAACCTCTCACCATTACCAATAGCAGAGGCTACAACAAAACATGCTACCCTCTCACCATTACCAATAACAGAGGCTACAACAAAACATGCTAACCTCTCACCATTACCAATAACAGAGGCTACAACAAAACATGCTAACCTCTCACCATTACCAATAACAGAGACTACAACAAAACATGCTAACCTCTCACCATTACCAATAACAGAGGCTACAACAAAACATGCTAACCTCTCACCATGACCAATAACAGAGGCTACAACAAAACATACTAACCTCTTACCATTAACAGAGGCTACAACGAAACATGCTAACCTCTCACCATTACCAATAACAGAGGCTACAACAAAATATGCTAACCTCTCACCATAACCAATATCAAAGGCTACAAAAAAACATGCTAACCTCTCACCATTACCAATAACAGAGACTACAACAAAACATACTAACCTCTCACCATTACCAATAACAGAGGCTACAACAAAACATACTAACCTCTCACTATTACCAATAACAGAGGCTACAACAAAACATACTAACCTCTCACCATTACCAATAACAGAGGCTACATCAAAACATGCTAACCTCTCACCATTAACAGAGACTACAACAAAACATGCTAACCTCTCACCATTACCAATAACAGAGGCTACAACAAAACATGCTAACATCTCACCATTACCAATAACAGAGGCTACAACAAAACATGCTAACCTCTCACCATAACCAATAACAGAGGCTACAACAAAACATGCTAACCTCTCACCATGACCAATAACAGAGGCTACAACAAAACATGCTAACCTCTCACCATGACCAATAACAGAGGCTACAACAAAACATGCTAACCTCTCAACATTACCAATAACAGAGGCTACAACAAAACATGCTAACCTCTCCCCATTACGAATGACAGAGGCTACAACAAAACATGCTAACCTCTCACCATTACCAATAACAGAGGCTACAACGAAACATGCTACCCTCTCACCATTACCAATAACAGAGGGTACAACAAAACATGCTAACCTCTCACCATTACCAATAACAGAGGCTACAACAAAACACGCTATCCTCTCACCATTACCAATAACAGAGGCTACAACAAAATATGCTAACCTCTCACCATAACCAATATCAAAGGCTACAAAAAAACACGCTAACCTCTCACCATTACCAATAACAGAGACTACAACTAAACATACTAACCTCTCACTATTACCAATAACAGAGGCTACAACAAAACATACTAACCTCTCACCATTACCAATAACAAAGACTACAACAAAACATACTAACCTTTCACCATTACCAATAACAGAGGCTAAAACAAAAAATGCTAACCTCTCACCATTACCAATAACAGAGGAAACAACAAAACATGCTAACCTCTCACCATAAACAATAACAGAGGCTACAACAAAACACGCTAACCTCTCACCATTACCAATAACAGAGGCTACAACAAAACATGCTAACCTCTCACCATTACCAATAACAAAGGCTACAACAAAACATACTAACCTCTCACCATTACCAATAACAGAGGCTACATCAAAACATGCTAACCTCTCAACATTAACAGAGACTACAACAAAACATGCTAACCTCTCACCATTACCAATAACAGAGGCTACAACAAAACATGCTAACCTCTCACCATTACCAATAACAGAGGCTACAACAAAACATGCTAACCTCTCACCATTAACAGAGACTACAACAAAACATGCTAACCTCTCACCATTACCAATAACAGAGGCTACAACAAAACATGCTAACCTCTCACCATAACCAAAACAGAGGCTACAACAAAACATGCTAACCTCTCACCATTACCAATAACAGAGGCTACATCAAAACATGCTAACCTCTCACCATTAACAGAGGCTACAACAAAACATGCTAACATCTCACCATTACCAATAACAGAGGCTACAACAAAACATGCTAACCTCTCACCATAACCAATAACAGAGGCTACAACAAAACATGCTAACCTCTCACCATGACCAATAACAGAGGCTACAACAAAACATGCTAACCTCTCACCATGACCAATAACAGAGGCTACAACAAAACATGCTAACCTCTCAACATTACCAATAACAGAGGCTACAACAAAACATGCTAACCTCTCCCCATTACGAATGACAGAGGCTACAACAAAACATGCTAACCTCTCACCATTACCAATAACAGAGGCTACAACGAAACATGCTACCCTCTCACCATTACCAATAACAGAGGGTACAACAAAACATGCTAACCTCTCACCATTACCAATAACAGAGGCTACAACAAAACACGCTATCCTCTCACCATTACCAATAACAGAGGCTACAACAAAATATGCTAACCTCTCACCATAACCAATATCAAAGGCTACAAAAAAACACGCTAACCTCTCACCATTACCAATAACAGAGACTACAACTAAACATACTAACCTCTCACCATTACCAATAACAGAGGCTACAACAAAACATACTAACCTCTCACCATTACCAATAACAAAGACTACAACAAAACATACTAACCTTTCACCATTACCAATAACAGAGGCTAAAACAAAAAATGCTAACCTCTCACCATTACCAATAACAGAGGAAAAAACAAAACATGCTAACCTCTCACCATAAACAATAACAGAGGCTACAACAAAACACGCTAACCTCTCACCATTACCAATAACAGAGGCTACAACAAAACATGCTAACCTCTCACCATTACCAATAACAAAGGCTACAACAAAACATACTAACCTCTCACCATTACCAATAACAGAGGCTACATCAAAACATGCTAACCTCTCAACATTAACAGAGACTACAACAAAACATGCTAACCTCTCACCATTACCAATAACAGAGGCTACAACAAAACATGCTAACCTCTCACCATTACCAATAACAGAGGCTACAACAAAACATGCTAACCTCTCACCAATAACAGAGACTACAACAAAACATGCTAACATCTCACCATTACCAATAACAGAGGCTACAACAAAACATGCTAACCTCTCACCATAACAGAGGCTACAACAAAACATGCTAACCTCTCACCATGACCAATAACAGAGGCTACAACAAAACATGCTAACCTCTCACCATGACCAATAACAGAGGCTACAACAAAACATGCTAACCTCTCAACATTACCAATAACAGAGGCTACAACAAAACATGCTAACCTCTCACCATTACCAATAACAGAGGCTACAACAAAACATGCTAACCTCTCACCATTAACAGAGACTACAACAAAACATGCTAACCTCTCACCATTACCAATAACAGAGGCTACAACAAAACATGCTAACCTCTCACCATAACCAAAACAGAGGCTACAACAAAACATGCTAACCTCTCACCATTACCAATAACAGAGGCTACATCAAAACATGCTAACCTCTCACCATTAACAGAGGCTACAACAAAACATGCTAACATCTCACCATTACCAATAACAGAGGCTACAACAAAACATGCTAACCTCTCACCATAACCAATAACAGAGGCTACAACAAAACATGCTAACCTCTCACCATGACCAATAACAGAGGCTACAACAAAACATGCTAACCTCTCACCATGACCAATAACAGAGGCTACAACAAAACATGCTAACCTCTCAACATTACCAATAACAGAGGCTACAACAAAACATGCTAACCTCTCCCCATTACGAATGACAGAGGCTACAACAAAACATGCTAACCTCTCACCATTACCAATAACAGAGGCTACAACGAAACATGCTACCCTCTCACCATTACCAATTACAGAGGGTACAACAAAACATGCTAACCTCTCACCATTACCAATAACAGAGGCTACAACAAAACACGCTATCCTCTCACCATTACCAATAACAGAGGCTACAACAAAATATGCTAACCTCTCACCATAACCAATATCAAAGGCTACAAAAAAACACGCTAACCTCTCACCATTACCAATAACAGAGACTACAACTAAACATACTAACCTCTCACCATTACCAATAACAGAGGCTACAACAAAACATACTAACCTCTCACCATTACCAATAACAAAGACTACAACAAAACATACTAACCTTTCACCATTACCAATAACAGAGGCTAAAACAAAAAATGCTAACCTCTCACCATTACCAATAACAGAGGAAACAACAAAACATGCTAACCTCTCACCATAAACAATAACAGAGGCTACAACAAAACACGCTAACCTCTCACCATTACCAATAACAGAGGCCACAACAAAACATGCTAACCTCTCACCATTACCAATAACAAAGGCTACAACAAAACATACTAACCTCTCACCATTACCAATAACAGAGGCTACATCAAAACATGCTAACCTCTCAACATTAACAGAGACTACAACAAAACATGCTAACCTCTCACCATTACCAATAACAGAGGCTACAACAAAACATGCTAACCTCTCACCATTACCAATAACAGAGGCTACAACAAAACATGCTAACCTCTCACCAATAACAGAGGCTACAACAAAACATGCTAACATCTCACCATTACCAATAACAGAGGCTACAACAAAACATGCTAACCTCTCACCATAACAGAGGCTACAACAAAACATGCTAACCTCTCACCATGACCAATAACAGAGGCTACAACAAAACATGCTAACCTCTCACCATGACCAATAACAGAGGCTACAACAAAACATGCTAACCTCTCAACATTACCAATAACAGAGGCTACAACAAAACATGCTAACCTCTCCCCATTACGAATGACAGAAGCTACAACAAAACATGCTAACCTCTCACCATTACCAATAACAGAGGCTACAACGAAACATGCTACCCTCTCACCATTACCAATAACAGAGGGTACAACAAAACATGCTAACCTCTCACCATTACCAATAACAGAGGCTACAACAAAACACGCTATCCTCTCACCATTACCAATAACAGAGGCTACAACAAAATATGCTAACCTCTCACCATTACCAATAACAAAGACTACAACAAAACATACTAACCTTTCACCATTACCAATAACAGAGGCTAAAACAAAAAATGCTAACCTCTCACCATTACCAATAACAGAGGAAACAACAAAACATGCTAACCTCTCACCATAAACAATAACAGAGGCTACAACAAAACACGCTAACCTCTCACCATTACCAATAACAGAGGCTACAACAAAACATGCTAACCTCTCACCATTACCAATAACAAAGGCTACAACAAAACATACTAACCTCTCACCATTACCAATAACAGAGGCTACATCAAAACATGCTAACCTCTCAACATTAACAGAGACTACAACAAAACATGCTAACCTCTCACCATTACCAATAACAGAGGCTACAACAAAACATGCTAACCTCTCACCATTACCAATAACAGAGGCTACAACAAAACATGCTAACCTCTCACCATTAACAGAGACTACAACAAAACATGCTAACCTCTCACCATAACCAATAACAGAGGCTACAACAAAACATGCCAACCTCTCACCATTACCAATAACAGAGGCTACAACAAAACATGCTAACCTCTCACCATGACCAATAACAGAGGCTACAACAAAACATACTAACCTCTTACCATTAACAGAGGCTACAACGAAACATGCTAACCTCTCACCATTACCAATAACAGAGGCTACGACAAAATATGCTAACCTCTCACCATAACCAATATCAAAGGCTACAAAAAAACATGCTAACCTCTCACCATTACCAATAACAGAGACTACAACAAAACATACTAACCTCTCACCATTACCAATAACAGAGGCTACAACAAAACATACTAACCTCTCACTATTACCAATAACAGAGGCTACAACAAAACATACTAACCTCTCACCATTACCAATAACAGAGGCTACATCAAAACATGCTAACCTCTCACCATTAACAGAGACTACAACAAAACATGCTAACCTCTCACCATTACCAATAACAGAGGCTACAACAAAACATGCTAACCTCTCACCATTACCAATAACAGAGGCTACAACAAAACATGCTAACCTCTCACCATGACCAATAACAGAGGCTACAACAAAACATGCTAACCTCTCACCATGACCAATAACAGAGGCTACAACAAAACATGCTAACCTCTCAACATTACCAATAACAGAGGCTACAACAAAACATACTAACCTCTCCCCATTACGAATGACAGAGGCTACAACAAAACATGCTAACCTCTCACCATTACCAATAACAGAGGCTACAACGAAACATGCTACCCTCTCACCATTACCAATAACAGAGGGTACAACAAAACATGCTAACCTCTCACCATTACCAATAACAGAGGCTACAACAAAACACGCTATCCTCTCACCATTACCAATAACAGAGGCTACAACAAAATATGCTAACCTCTCACCATAACCAATATCAAAGGCTACAAAAAAACACGCTAACCTCTCACCATTACCAATAACAGAGACTACAACTAAACATACTAACCTCTCACCATTACCAATAACAGAGGCTACAACAAAACATACTAACCTCTCACCATTACCAATAACAAAGACTACAACAAAACATACTAATCTTTCACCATTACCAATAACAGAGGCTAAAACAAAAAATGCTAACCTCTCACCATTACCAATAACAGAGGAAACAACAAAACATGCTAACCTCTCACCATAAACAATAACAGAGGCTACAACAAAACACGCTAACCTCTCACCATTACCAATAACAGAGGCTACAACAAAACATGCTAACCTCTCACCATTACCAATAACAAAGGCTACAACAAAACATACTAACCTCTCACCATTACCAATAACAGAGGCTACATCAAAACATGCTAACCTCTCAACATTAACAGAGACTACAACAAAACATGCTAACCTCTCACCATTACCAATAACAGAGGCTACAACAAAACATGCTAACCTCTCACCATTACCAATAACAGAGGCTACAACAAAACACGCTATCCTCTCACCATTACCAATAACAGAGGCTACAACAAAATATGCTAACCTCTCACCATAACCAATATCAAAGGCTACAAAAAAACACGCTAACCTCTCACCATTACCAATAACAGAGACTACAACTAAACATACTAACCTCTCACCATTACCAATAACAGAGGCTACAACAAAACATACTAACCTCTCACCATTACCAATAACAAAGACTACAACAAAACATACTAATCTTTCACCATTACCAATAACAGAGGCTAAAACAAAAAATGCTAACCTCTCACCATTACCAATAACAGAGGAAACAACAAAACATGCTAACCTCTCACCATAAACAATAACAGAGGCTACAACAAAACACGCTAACCTCTCACCATTACCAATAACAGAGGCTACAACAAAACATGCTAACCTCTCACCATTACCAATAACAAAGGCTACAACAAAACATACTAACCTCTCACCATTACCAATAACAGAGGCTACATCAAAACATGCTAACCTCTCAACATTAACAGAGACTACAACAAAACATGCTAACCTCTCACCATTACCAATAACAGAGGCTACAACAAAACATGCTAACCTCTCACCATTACCAATAACAGAGGCTACAACAAAACATGCTAACCTCTCACCATTAACAGAGACTACAACAAAACATGCTAACCTCTCACCATTACCAATAACAGAGGCTACAACAAAACATGCTAACCTCTCACCATTAACAGAGACTACAACAAAACATGCTAACCTCTCACCATTACCAATAACAGAGGCTACAACAAAACATGCTAACATCTCACCATTACCAATAACAGAGGCTACAACAAAACATGCTAACCTCTCACCATGACTAATAACAGAGGCTACAACAAAACATGCTAACCTCTCAACATTACCAATAACAGAGGCTACAACAAAACATGCTAACCTCTCCCCATTACGAATGACAGAGGCTACAACAAAACATGCTAACCTCTCACCATTACCAATAACAGAGGCTACAACGAAACATGCTACCCTCTCACCATTACCAATAACAGAGGGTACAACAAAACATGCTAACCTCTCACCATTACCAATAACAGAGGCTACAACAAAACACGCTATCCTCTCACCATTACCAATAACAGAGGCTACAACAAAATATGCTAACCTCTCACCATAACCAATATCAAAGGCTACAAAAAAACACGCTAACCTCTCACCATTACCAATAACAGAGACTACAACTAAACATACTAACCTCTCACCATTACCAATAACAGAGGCTACAACAAAACATACTAACCTCTCACCATTACCAATAACAAAGACTACAACAAAACATACTAACCTTTCACCATTACCAATAACAGAGGCTAAAACAAAAAATGCTAACCTCTCACCATTACCAATAACAGAGGAAACAACAAAACATGCTAACCTCTCACCATAAACAATAACAGAGGCTACAACAAAACACGCTAACCTCTCACCATTACCAATAACAGAGGCTACAACAAAACATGCTAACCTCTCACCATTACCAATAACAAAGGCTACAACAAAACATACTAACCTCTCACCATTACCAATAACAGAGGCTACATCAAAACATGCTAACCTCTCAACATTAACAGAGACTACAACAAAACATGCTAACCTCTCACCATTACCAATAACAGAGGCTACAACAAAACATGCTAACCTCTCACCATTACCAATAACAGAGGCTACAACAAAACATGCTAACCTCTCACCATTAACAGAGACTACAACAAAACATGCTAACCTCTCACCATTACCAATAACAGAGGCTACAACAAAACATGCTAACCTCTCACCATAACCAATAACAGAGGCTACAACAAAACATGCTAACCTCTCACCATTACCAATAACAGAGGCTACAACAAAACATGCTAACCTCTCACCATGACCAATAACAGAGGCTACAACAAAACATACTAACCTCTTACCATTAACAGAGGCTACAACGAAACATGCTAACCTCTCACCATTACCAATAACAGAGGCTACAACAAAATATGCTAACCTCTCACCATAACCAATATCAAAGGCTACAAAAAAACATGCTAACCTCTCACCATTACCAATAACAGAGACTACAACAAAACATACTAACCTCTCACCATTACCAATAACAGAGGCTACAACAAAACATACTAACCTCTCACTATTACCAATAACAGAGGCTACAACAAAACATACTAACCTCTCACCATTACCAATAACAGAGGCTACATCAAAACATGCTAACCTCTCACCATTAACAGAGACTACAACAAAACATGCTAACCTCTCACCATTACCAATAACAGAGGCTACAACAAAACATGCTAACCTCTCACCATTACCAATAACAGAGGCTACAACAAAACATGCTAACCTCTCACCATAACCAATAACAGAGGCTCCAACAAAACATGCTAACCTCTCACCATGACCAATAACAGAGGCTACAACAAAACATGCTAACCTCTCACCATGACCAATAACAGAGGCTACAACAAAACATGCTAACCTCTCAACATTACCAATAACAGAGGCTACAACAAAACATGCTAACCTCTCCCCATTACGAATGACAGAGGCTACAACAAAACATGCTAACCTCTCACCATTACCAATAACAGAGGCTACAACGAAACATGCTAACCTCTCACCATAACCAATATCAAAGGCTACAAAAAAACACGCTAACCTCTCACCATTACCAATAACAGAGACTACAACTAAACATACTAACCTCTCACTATTACCAATAACAGAGGCTACAACAAAACATGCTAACCTCTCACCATTACCAATAACAGAGGATACAACAAAACATGCTAACCTCTCACCATTACCAATAACAGAGGCTACAACAAAACATACTAACCTCTCACCATTACCAATAACAAAGACTACAACAAAACATACTAACCTTTCACCATTACCAATAACAGAGGCTAAAACAAAAAATGCTAACCTCTCACCATTACCAATAACAGAGGCTACAACAAAACATACTAACCTCTCACCATTACCAATAACAGAGGCTACAACAAAACATGCTAACCTCTCACCATTACGAATGACAGAGGCTACAACAAAACATGCTAACCTCTCACCATTACCAATAACAGAGGCTACAACGAAACATGCTAACCTCTCACCATAACCAATATCAAAGGCTACAAAAAAACACGCTAACCTCTCACCATTACCAATAACAGAGACTACAACTAAACATACTAACCTCTCACTATTACCAATAACAGAGGCTACAACAAAACATACTAACCTCTCACCATTACCAATAACAAAGACTACAACAAAACATACTAACCTTTCACCATTACCAATAACAGAGGCTAAAACAAAAAATGCTAACCTCTCACCATTACCAATAACAGAGGCTACAACAAAACATACTAACCTCTCACCATTACCAACATACTAACCTCTCACCATTACCAATAACAGAGGCTACAACAAAACATGCTAACCTCTCACCATTACCAATAAAAGAGGCTACAACAAAACATGCTAACCTCTCACCATTACCGATAACAGAGGCTACAACAAAACATGCCAACCTCTCACCATTAACAGAGGCTAAAACAAAACATGCTTACCTCTCACCATTACCAATAACAGAGGCTACAACAAAACATACTAACCTCTCACCATTAACAAAGAATACAACAAAACACGCTAACCTCTCACCATTACCAATAACAGATGCTACAACAAAACATACTAACCTCTCACCATTACCAATAACAGAGGATACAACAAAATATGCTAACCTCTCACCATAACCAATATCAAAGGCTACAAGAAAACACGCTAACCTCTCACCATTACCAATAACAGAGGCTACAACAAAACACGCTATCCTCTCACCATTACCAATAACAGAGGCTACAACAAAATATGCTAACCTCTCACCATAACCAATATCAAAGGCTACAAAAAAACACGCTAACCTCTCACCATTACCAATAACAGAGACTACAACTAAACATACTAACCTCTCACTATTACCAATAACAGAGGCTACAACAAAACATACTAACCTCTCACCATTACCAATAACAAAGACTACAACAAAACATGCTAACCTCTCACCATTACCAATAACAAAGACTACAACAAAACATACTAACCTTTCACCATTACCAATAACAGAGGCTAAAACAAAAAATGCTAACCTCACACCATTACCAATAACAGAGGAAACAACAAAACATGCTAACCTCTCACCATTACCAATAACAGAGGCTACAACAAAACATACTAACCTCTCACCATTACCAATAACAGAGGCTACAACAAAACATGCTAACCTCTCACCATTACCAATAAAAGAGGCTACAACAAAACATGCTAACCTCTCACCATTACCGATAACAGAGGCTACAACAAAACATGCCAACCTCTCACCATTAACAGAGGCTAAAACAAAACATGCTTACCTCTCACCATTACCAATAACAGAGGCTACAACAAAACATACTAACCTCTCACCATTAACAAAGAATACAACAAAACACGCTAACCTCTCACCATTACCAATAACAGAGGCTACAACAAAACATGCTAACCTCTCACCATGACCAATAACAGAGGCTACAACAAAACATGCTAACCTCTCATCATTACCAATAACAGAGGCTACAACAAAACATGCTAACCTCTCACCATTACCAATAACAGAGACTACAACAAAACATGCTAACCTCTCACCATTACCAATAACAGAGTCTACAACAAAACATGCTAACCTCTCACCATTACCAATAACAGAGGCTACAACAAAACATGCTAACCTCTCACCATAACCAATAACAGAGGCTACAACAAAACATGCTAACCTCTCACCATTACCAATAACAGAGGCTACAACAAAACATGCTAACCTCTCACCATGACCAATAACAGAGGCTACAACAAAACATACTAACCTCTTACCATTAACAGAGGCTACAACGAAACATGCTAACCTCTCACCATTACCAATAACAGAGGCTACAACAAAATATGCTAACCTCTCACCATAACCAATATCAAAGGCTACAAAAAAACATGCTAACCTCTCACCATTACCAATAACAGAGACTACAACAAAACATACTAACCTCTCACCATTACCAATAACAGAGGCTACAACAAAACATACTAACCTCTCACTATTACCAATAACAGAGGCTACAACAAAACATACTAACCTCTCACCATTACCAATAACAGAGGCTACATCAAAACATGCTAACCTCTCACCATTAACAGAGACTACAACAAAACATGCTAACCTCTCACCATTACCAATAACAGAGGCTACAACAAAACATGCTAACCTCTCACCATTACCAATAACAGAGGCTACAACAAAACATGCTAACCTCTCACCATAACCAATAACAGAGGCTCCAACAAAACATGCTAACCTCTCACCATGACCAATAACAGAGGCTACAACAAAACATGCTAACCTCTCACCATGACCAATAACAGAGGCTACAACAAAACATGCTAACCTCTCAACATTACCAATAACAGAGGCTACAACAAAACATGCTAACCTCTCCCCATTACGAATGACAGAGGCTACAACAAAACATGCTAACCTCTCACCATTACCAATAACAGAGGCTACAACGAAACATGCTAACCTCTCACCATAACCAATATCAAAGGCTACAAAAAAACACGCTAACCTCTCACCATTACCAATAACAGAGACTACAACTAAACATACTAACCTCTCACTATTACCAATAACAGAGGCTACAACAAAACATGCTAACCTCTCACCATTACCAATAACAGAGGATACAACAAAACATGCTAACCTCTCACCATTACCAATAACAGAGGCTACAACAAAACATACTAACCTCTCACCATTACCAATAACAAAGACTACAACAAAACATACTAACCTTTCACCATTACCAATAACAGAGGCTAAAACAAAAAATGCTAACCTCTCACCATTACCAATAACAGAGGCTACAACAAAACATACTAACCTCTCACCATTACCAATAACAGAGGCTACAACAAAACATGCTAACCTCTCACCATTACGAATGACAGAGGCTACAACAAAACATGCTAACCTCTCACCATTACCAATAACAGAGGCTACAACGAAACATGCTAACCTCTCACCATAACCAATATCAAAGGCTACAAAAAAACACGCTAACCTCTCACCATTACCAATAACAGAGACTACAACTAAACATACTAACCTCTCACTATTACCAATAACAGAGGCTACAACAAAACATACTAACCTCTCACCATTACCAATAACAAAGACTACAACAAAACATACTAACCTTTCACCATTACCAATAACAGAGGCTAAAACAAAAAATGCTAACCTCTCACCATTACCAATAACAGAGGCTACAACAAAACATACTAACCTCTCACCATTACCAACATACTAACCTCTCACCATTACCAATAACAGAGGCTACAACAAAACATGCTAACCTCTCACCATTACCAATAAAAGAGGCTACAACAAAACATGCTAACCTCTCACCATTACCGATAACAGAGGCTACAACAAAACATGCCAACCTCTCACCATTAACAGAGGCTAAAACAAAACATGCTTACCTCTCACCATTACCAATAACAGAGGCTACAACAAAACATACTAACCTCTCACCATTAACAAAGAATACAACAAAACACGCTAACCTCTCACCATTACCAATAACAGATGCTACAACAAAACATACTAACCTCTCACCATTACCAATAACAGAGGATACAACAAAATATGCTAACCTCTCACCATAACCAATATCAAAGGCTACAAGAAAACACGCTAACCTCTCACCATTACCAATAACAGAGGCTACAACAAAACACGCTATCCTCTCACCATTACCAATAACAGAGGCTACAACAAAATATGCTAACCTCTCACCATAACCAATATCAAAGGCTACAAAAAAACACGCTAACCTCTCACCATTACCAATAACAGAGACTACAACTAAACATACTAACCTCTCACTATTACCAATAACAGAGGCTACAACAAAACATACTAACCTCTCACCATTACCAATAACAAAGACTACAACAAAACATGCTAACCTCTCACCATTACCAATAACAAAGACTACAACAAAACATACTAACCTTTCACCATTACCAATAACAGAGGCTAAAACAAAAAATGCTAACCTCACACCATTACCAATAACAGAGGAAACAACAAAACATGCTAACCTCTCACCATTACCAATAACAGAGGCTACAACAAAACATACTAACCTCTCACCATTACCAATAACAGAGGCTACAACAAAACATGCTAACCTCTCACCATTACCAATAAAAGAGGCTACAACAAAACATGCTAACCTCTCACCATTACCGATAACAGAGGCTACAACAAAACATGCCAACCTCTCACCATTAACAGAGGCTAAAACAAAACATGCTTACCTCTCACCATTACCAATAACAGAGGCTACAACAAAACATACTAACCTCTCACCATTAACAAAGAATACAACAAAACACGCTAACCTCTCACCATTACCAATAACAGAGGCTACAACAAAACATGCTAACCTCTCACCATGACCAATAACAGAGGCTACAACAAAACATGCTAACCTCTCATCATTACCAATAACAGAGGCTACAACAAAACATGCTAACCTCTCACCATTACCAATAACAGAGACTACAACAAAACATGCTAACCTCTCACCATTACCAATAACAGAGTCTACAACAAAACATGCTAACCTCTCACCATTACCAATAACAGAGGCTACAACAAAACATGCTAACCTCTCACCATTACCAATAACAGAGGCAACAACAAAACATGCTAACCTCTCACCATTACCAATAACAGAGGCTACAACAAAACATGCTAACCTCTCACCATGACCAATAACAGAGGCTACAACAAAACATACTTACCTCTTACCATTAACAGAGGCTACAACGAAACATGCTAACCTCTCACCATTACCAATAACAGAGGCTACAACAAAATATGCTAACCTCTCACCATAACCAATATCAAAGGCTACAAAAAAACATGCTAACCTCTCACCATTACCAATAACAGAGACTACAACAAAACATACTAACCTCTCACCATTACCAATAACAGAGGCTACAACAAAACATACTAACCTCTCACTATTACCAATAACAGAGGCTACAACAAAACATACTAACCTCTCACCATTACCAATAACAGAGGCTACATCAAAACATGCTAACCTCTCACCATTAACAGAGACTACAACAAAACATGCTAACCTCTCACCATTACCAATAACAGAGGCTACAACAAAACATGCTAACCTCTCACCATTACCAATAACAGAGGCTACAACAAAACATGCTAACCTCTCACCATAACCAATAACAGAGGCTCCAACAAAACATGCTAACCTCTCACCATGACCAATAACAGAGGCTACAACAAAACATGCTAACCTCTCACCATGACCAATAACAGAGGCTACAACAAAACATGCTAACCTCTCAACATTACCAATAACAGAGGCTACAACAAAACATGCTAACCTCTCCCCATTACGAATGACAGAGGCTACAACAAAACATGCTAACCTCTCACCATTACCAATAACAGAGGCTACAACGAAACATGCTAACCTCTCACCATAACCAATATCAAAGGCTACAAAAAAACACGCTAACCTCTCACCATTACCAATAACAGAGACTACAACTAAACATACTAACCTCTCACTATTACCAATAACAGAGGCTACAACAAAACATACTAACCTCTCACCATTACCAATAACAAAGACTACAACAAAACATACTAACCTTTCACCATTACCAATAACAGAGGCTAAAACAAAAAATGCTAACCTCTCACCATTACCAATAACAGAGGAAACAACAAAACATGCTAACCTCTCACCATTACCAATAACAGAGGCTACAACAAAACATACTAACCTCTCACCATTACCAATAACAGAGGCTACAACAAAACATGCTAACCTCTCACCATTACCAATAAAAGAGGCTACAACAAAACATGCTAACCTATCACCATAACCAATATCAAAGGCTACAAAAAAACATGCTAACCTCTCACCATTACCAATAACAGAGACTACAACAAAACATACTAACCTCTCACCATTACCAATAACAGAGGCTACAACAAAACATACTAACCTCTCACTATTACCAATAACAGAGGCTACAACAAAACATACTAACCTCTCACCATTACCAATAACAGAGGCTACATCAAAACATGCTAACCTCTCACCATTAACAGAGACTACAACAAAACATGCTAACCTCTCACCATTACCAATAACAGAGGCTACAACAAAACATGCTAACCTCTCACCATTACCAATAACAGAGGCTACAACAAAACATGCTAACCTCTCACCATAACCAATAACAGAGGCTCCAACAAAACATGCTAACCTCTCACCATGACCAATAACAGAGGCTACAACAAAACATGCTAACCTCTCACCATGACCAATAACAGAGGCTACAACAAAACATGCTAACCTCTCAACATTACCAATAACAGAGGCTACAACAAAACATGCTAACCTCTCCCCATTACGAATGACAGAGGCTACAACAAAACATGCTAACCTCTCACCATTACCAATAACAGAGGCTACAACGAAACATGCTAACCTCTCACCATAACCAATATCAAAGGCTACAAAAAAACACGCTAACCTCTCACCATTACCAATAACAGAGACTACAACTAAACATACTAACCTCTCACTATTACCAATAACAGAGGCTACAACAAAACATACTAACCTCTCACCATTACCAATAACAAAGACTACAACAAAACATACTAACCTTTCACCATTACCAATAACAGAGGCTAAAACAAAAAATGCTAACCTCTCACCATTACCAATAACAGAGGCTACAACAAAACATACTAACCTCTCACCATTACCAATAACAGAGGCTACAACAAAACATGCTAACCTCTCACCATTACGAATGACAGAGGCTACAACAAAACATGCTAACCTCTCACCATTACCAATAACAGAGGCTACAACGAAACATGCTAACCTCTCACCATAACCAATATCAAAGGCTACAAAAAAACACGCTAACCTCTCACCATTACCAATAACAGAGACTACAACTAAACATACTAACCTCTCACTATTACCAATAACAGAGGCTACAACAAAACATACTAACCTCTCACCATTACCAATAACAAAGACTACAACAAAACATACTAACCTTTCACCATTACCAATAACAGAGGCTAAAACAAAAAATGCTAACCTCTCACCATTACCAATAACAGAGGCTACAACAAAACATACTAACCTCTCACCATTACCAATAACAGAGGCTACAACAAAACATGCTAACCTCTCACCATTACCAATAAAAGAGGCTACAACAAAACATGCTAACCTCTCACCATTACCGATAACAGAGGCTACAACAAAACATGCCAACCTCTCACCATTAACAGAGGCTAAAACAAAACATGCTTACCTCTCACCATTACCAATAACAGAGGCTACAACAAAACATACTAACCTCTCACCATTAACAAAGAATACAACAAAACACGCTAACCTCTCACCATTACCAATAACAGATGCTACAACAAAACATACTAACCTCTCACCATTACCAATAACAGAGGATACAACAAAATATGCTAACCTCTCACCATAACCAATATCAAAGGCTACAAGAAAACACGCTAACCTCTCACCATTACCAATAACAGAGGCTACAACAAAACACGCTATCCTCTCACCATTACCAATAACAGAGGCTACAACAAAATATGCTAACCTCTCACCATAACCAATATCAAAGGCTACAAAAAAACACGCTAACCTCTCACCATTACCAATAACAGAGACTACAACTAAACATACTAACCTCTCACTATTACCAATAACAGAGGCTACAACAAAACATACTAACCTCTCACCATTACCAATAACAAAGACTACAACAAAACATGCTAACCTCTCACCATTACCAATAACAAAGACTACAACAAAACATACTAACCTTTCACCATTACCAATAACAGAGGCTAAAACAAAAAATGCTAACCTCACACCATTACCAATAACAGAGGAAACAACAAAACATGCTAACCTCTCACCATTACCAATAACAGAGGCTACAACAAAACATACTAACCTCTCACCATTACCAATAACAGAGGCTACAACAAAACATGCTAACCTCTCACCATTACCAATAAAAGAGGCTACAACAAAACATGCTAACCTCTCACCATTACCGATAACAGAGGCTACAACAAAACATGCCAACCTCTCACCATTAACAGAGGCTAAAACAAAACATGCTTACCTCTCACCATTACCAATAACAGAGGCTACAACAAAACATACTAACCTCTCACCATTAACAAAGAATACAACAAAACACGCTAACCTCTCACCATTACCAATAACAGAGGCTACAACAAAACATGCTAACCTCTCACCATGACCAATAACAGAGGCTACAACAAAACATGCTAACCTCTCATCATTACCAATAACAGAGGCTACAACAAAACATGCTAACCTCTCACCATTACCAATAACAGAGACTACAACAAAACATGCTAACCTCTCACCATTACCAATAACAGAGTCTACAACAAAACATGCTAACCTCTCACCATTACCAATAACAGAGGCTACAACAAAACATGCTAACCTCTCACCATTACCAATAACAGAGGCAACAACAAAACATGCTAACCTCTCACCATTACCAATAACAGAGACTACAATAAAACATGCTAACCTCTCACCATTACCAATAACAGAGACTACAACAAAACATGCTAACCTCTCACCATTACCAATAACAGAGGGGGTATGATCTTTGTGCCTCTGTAACTTTCTCATTCCTCATAATTCCCGATTCATTCACGATTATTCATAATCATGGTAGCATCCACATGAATGTAGAAGTGTTCAGAAACATCTTCTATTCTTACTGACAATACAAGTGAAGTGACTCCAAAATGACAGGACATTATTCACCATTCAGTTTCTATTAGGAAAAACATCATCCAAAACACAACCAAGACAAACTGCAAATGAATTCAACAAGTTAGTAGAATCACAAGCTTGATGTAATCACTGTGGGCATGGAATATGGGACCAAATACTAAACTTTTGACTAAATTAATTTATCCAAATAATTAAGACTAAACGGTAAAAAAAATATATATGAATACCTTTAAATAAAAGGTAACATTCTGTACTGTCGCCTAATATGAAACATTCTATATCAAATCCAAAATGCTGGAGCATAGCACCAAATGTAAAACTGTAAGCTTCACTGTCCAAACACATATGTTGTGGACTATGTGTGTCTGGTAAACACATGTGGATCTGGTGAACAGTTATCACTTGTTGACCAACTACAGGAATACTGACCTCAGAGTCTCCAGTTTACAGTGGGGATTCCCCAGTCCAGCAGAGAGCAGCTTCACTCCTGAATCCTTCAGGTCATTGTTACTCAGATCCAGCTCTCTCAGGTGTGAGGGGTTTGACCTCAGAGCTGAGACCAGAGAAGCACAGCCTTCCTCTGTGACTCCACAGCCTGACAGCCTGACGAAGAGATCATCATGACTTCACAAACACACTGTTGATTTAACACCAGTAGTGTAGAAGGACAATGGCAGATGCATTTGGTTTATTCTCTCAAACAACATATAGATTCATCTTCCGTCTTCTAGAACTGTATGGTCATTTTGTTATACTAATGTGAAAATCAATGCACTGATTCAATATGTTATTCAATATAATGATCAATGAACCCTTTTGTAAGTGTGATTGATATGTGATAATGAACATAGAATATCCAGTTCATGAACTGTAACAACCCCAGCTTCCTGTGGTGAAACGACTGCTGTGCAAGGTATTGGGCAACAGCTTTTGTCCTGTGTGTGTGTGTGTCTATTGTGTGTGTGTGTCTATTGTGTGTGTCCATTCTGTGTTTGAGAGGACACACACACACACACACACACACACACACAACTTTGTCCAAGTGGTGGTCAGAGTGTTTGTCTTAACTAGCCTGATAAGTCAAACATGTCTGATATGAACATTGACATAAACCCTCTACATACTTGAGTTTCTCCAGTCTGCAGTGTGGATCCTCCAGTCCAGCAGAGAGCAGTCTGACTCCTGAGTCTCCTGGGTGATTGTAGCTCAGGTCCAGCTCTCTCAGGTGTGAGGGGTTTGACTCCAGAGCTGAGACCAGAGAAGCACAGCCTTCCTCTGTGACTCCACAGCCTGACAGCCTGCAAAGAGTCAAATCATATTAAAATCACACTGATATTCTTTTGTGGTGAAAATAGTGGCAGTATATTTTTTTTAACATATTCAGATATATCAGTGTCCTGAAACCTGCCAGACCAGTTTAAAAAGCAGTATCAGTCAAAAGACAGACAGTGAGGTATCAGATTTAGATTGTATTGAGTTTACAATCCACACCATATCTATAATGACAGTGAGGTATCAGATTTAGATTGTATTGAGTAAACAGTCCACACCATATCTATAATGACAGTGAGGTATCAGATTTAAATTGTATTGAGTAAACAGTCCACACCATATCTATAATGACAGTGAGGTATCAGATTTAGATTGTGTTGAGTTTACAGTCCACACCATATCTATAATGACAGTGAGGTATCAGATTTAGATTGTATTGAGTAAACAGTCCACACCATATCTATAATGACAGTGAGGTATCAGATTTAGATTGTATTGAGTAAACAGTCCACACCATATCTATAATGACAGTGAGGTATCAGATTTAGATTGTATTGAGTATACAGTCCACACCATATCTATAATGACAGTGAGGTATCAGATTTAGATTGTATTGAGTATACAGTCCACACCATATCTATAATGACAGTGAGGTATCAGATTTAGATTGTATTGAGTTTACAGTCCACATCATATCTATTTTGACAGTCAAGCTAACATTTTAAATGTGTCTCTATACTCCAACATTTTGGAAATGAGATCAAATGTTTCATATGAGGTGACAGTATATAATGTCACCTTTTATTTGACGATATTTTAACACATACAGTGGGGCAAAAAAGTATTTAGTCAGCTGATAACAAGTTCAAACAGGTGCCATTAATACAGGTAACGAGTGGAGGACAGAGGAGCCTCTTAAAGAAGAAGTTACAGGTCTGTGAGAGCCAGAAATCTTGCTTGTTTGTAGGTGACGAAATACTTATTTTCCACCATCATTTGTAAATAAATTCATTAAAAATCCTACAATGTGATTTTCTGGATTTTTTTTTCTCATTTTGTCTGTCATAGTTGAAGTGTACCTATGATGAAAATTAAGTGGGAGAATTTGCACAATTGATGGCTGACTAAATACTTTTTTGCCCCACTGTATATATGGAGTTTATATATGGAGTGTGGGACTCAATTTATTTTTTCACCGTTTTGAAGGCACTTTATGTGTCCAGTCTCCCCATTTGAAGAAGTCATAAGTATTCTGACAAATGTACTTATAGTGTATTAAAGTAGTCAAAAGATGAGTATGTGGTTGTAAACTCGTTGGTTGCATTTACAGTTCATTTTGGTTGTGTTTTGGGTTGTGTTTTGCCCAATAGTAACTGAACTAAAACTAACATAACATACTAACAACTAACAACTAAATCTTGGATGATGATTGGAGTAATTCTCTGTCTAAGTGATAGATAATGATGATAATGAGTAGATGTTTCTAAACACAACCAAATGAATCCTGATGATACCATGATTAATACAAATAATAACTCAATGAGGCAAACGTTACAGAGGCTACAACAAAACATGCTAACCTCTCACCATTACCAATAACAGAGACTACAACAGAACATGCTAACCTCTCACCATTACCAATAACAGAGGCTACAACAAAACATGCTAACCTCTCACCACTACTAACAGAGGCTACAACAAAACATTGCTAACCTCTCACCATTACCAATAACAGAGGCTACAACAAAACATGCTAACCTCTCACCATTACCAATAACAGAGACTACAACAAAACATGCTAACCTCTCACATTACCAATAACAGAGACTACAACAAAACATGCTAACCTCTCACCATTACCAATAACAGAGACTACAACAAAACATGCTAACCTCTCACCATTACCGATAACAGAGACTACAACAAAACATGCTAACCTCTCACCATTACCAATAACAGAGACTACAACAAAACATGCCAACCTCTCACCATTACCAATAACAGAGACTACAACAAAACATGCTAACCTCTCACCATTACCGATAACAGAGACTACAACAAAACATGCTAACCTCTCACCATTACCAATAACAGAGGCTACAACAAAACATGTTAACCTCTCACCATTACCAATAACAGAGACTACAACAAAACATGCTAACCTCTCACCATTACCAATAACAGAGGCTACAACAAAACATGTGGACCTCTCACCATTACCAATAACAGAGGCTACAACAAAACATGCTAACCTCTCACCATTACCAATAACAGAGGATACAACAAAACATGCTAACCTCTCACCATTACCAATAACAGAGGATACAACAAAACATGCTAACCTCTCACTATTACCAATAACAGAGGCTACAACAAAACATACTAACCTCTCACCATTACCAATAACAGAGGCTACAACAAAACATGCTAACCTCTCACCATTACCAATAACAGAGGCTACAACAAAACATACTAACCTCTTACCTTTACCAATAACAGAGGCTACAACAAAACATACTAACCTCTTACCTTTACCAATAACAGAGGCTACAACAAAACATGCTAACCTCTCACCTTTACCAATAACAGAGGCTACAACAAAACATGCTAACCTCTCACCTTTACCAATAACAGAGGCTACAACAAAACATGCTAACCTCTCCCCATTACGAATGACAGAGGCTACAACAAAACATGCTAACCTCTCACCATTACCAATAACAGAGGCTACAACAAAACATGCTAACCTCTCACCATAACCAATATCAAAGGCTACAAAAAAACACGCTAACCTCTCACCATTACCAATAACAGAGACTACAACTAAACATACTAACCTCTCACCATTACCAATAACAGAGACTACAACTAAACATACTAACCTCTCACCATTACCAATAACAGAGGCTACAACAAAACATACTAACCTCTCACCATTACCAATAACAAAGACTACAACAAAACATGTTAACCTCTCACCATTACCAACAACAGAGGCTACAACAAAACATGCTAACCTCTCACCATTACCAATAACAGAGACTACAACAAAACATACTAACCTTTCACCATTACCAATAACAGAGGCTAAAACAAAAAATGCTAACCTCTCACCATTACCAATAACAGAGGAAACAACAAAACATGCTAACCTCTCACCATTACCAATAACAGAGGCTACAACAAAACATACTAACCTCTCACCATTACCAATAACAGAGGCTACAACAAAACATACTAACCTCTCACCATTACCAATAACAAAGACTACAACAAAACATACTAACCTCTCACCATTACCAATAACAGAGGCTACAACAAAACATGCTAACCTCTCACCATTACCAATAAAAGAGGCTACAACAAAACATGCTAACCTCTCACCATTACCGATAACAGAGGCTACAACAAAACATGCCAACCTCTCACCATTAACAGAGGCTAAAACAAAACATGCTTACCTCTCACCATTACCAATAACAGAGGCTACAACAAAACATACTAACCTCTCACCATTAACAAAGAATACAACAAAACACGCTAACCTCTCACCATTACCAATAACAGAGGCTACAACAAAACATGCTAACCTCTCACCATGACCAATAACAGAGGCTACAACAAAACATGCTAACCTCTCATCATTACCAATAACAGAGGCTACAACAAAACATGCTAACCTCTCACCATTACCAATAACAGAGACTACAACAAAACATGCTAACCTCTCACCATTACCAATAACAGAGTCTACAACAAAACATGCTAACCTCTCACCATTACCAATAACAGAGGCTACAACAAAACATGCTAACCTCTCACCATTACCAATAACAGAGGCAACAACAAAACATGCTAACCTCTCACCATTACCAATAACAGAGACTACAACAAAACATGCTAACCTCTCACCATTACCAATAACAGAGGGGGTATGATCTTTGTGCCTCTGTAACTTTCTCATTCCTCATAATTCCCGATTCATTCACGATTATTCATAATCATGGTAGCATCCACATGAATGTAGAAGTGTTCAGAAACATCTTCTATTCTTACTGACAATACAAGTGAAGTGACTCCAAAATGACAGGACATTATTCACCATTCAGTTTCTATTAGGAAAAACATCATCCAAAACACAACCAAGACAAACTGCAAATGAATTCAACAAGTTAGTAGAATCACAAGCTTGATGTAATCACTGTAGGCATGGAATATGGGACCAAATACTAAACTTATGACTAAATTAATTTATCCAAATAATTAAGACTAAACGGTAAAAAAAATATATATGAATACCTTTAAATAAAAGGTAACATTCTGTACTGTCGCCTAATATGAAACATTCTATATCAAATCCAAAATGCTGGAGCATAGCACCAAATGTAAAACTGTAAGCTTCACTGTCCAAACACATATGTTGTGGACTATGTGTGTCTGGTAAACACATGTGGATCTGGTGAACAGTTATCACTTGTTGACCAACTACAGGAATACTGACCTCAGAGTCTCCAGTTTACAGTGGGGATTCCCCAGTCCAGCAGAGAGCAGCTTCACTCCTGAATCCTTCAGGTCATTGTTACTCAGGTCCAGCTCTCTCAGGTGTGAGGGGTTTGACCTCAGAGCTGAGACCAGAGAAGCACAGCCTTCCTCTGTGACTCCACAGCCTGACAGCCTGCAAAGAGATCATCATGACTTCACAAACACACTGTTAATTTAACACCAGTAGTGTAGAAGGAAAATGGCAGATGCATTTGGTTTATTCTCTCAAACAACATATAGATTCATCTTCCGTCTTCTAGAACTGTATGGTCATTTTGTTATACTAATGTGAAAATCAATGCACTGATTCAATATGTTATTCAATATAATGATCAATGAACCCTTTTGTAAGTGTGATTGATATGTGATAATGAACATAGAATATCCAGTTCATGAACTGTAACAACCCCAGCTTCCTGTGGTGAAACGACTGCTGTGCAAGGTATTGGGCAACAGCTTTTGTCCTGTGTGTGTGTGTGTCTATTGTGTGTGTCCATTCTGTGTTTGAGAGGACACACACACACACACACACACACACACACACACACACACACACACACACACACACACACACACACACACACACACACACACACACACACAACTTTGTCCAAGTGGTGGTCAGAGTGTTTGTCTTAACTAGCCTGATAAGTCAAACATGTCTGATATGAACATTGACATAAACCCTCTACATACTTGAGTTTCTCCAGTCTGCAGTGTGGATCCTCCAGTCCAGCAGAGAGCAGTCTGACTCCTGAGTCTCCTGGGTGATTGTAGCTCAGGTCCAGCTCTCTCAGGTGTGAGGGGTTTGACTCCAGAGCTGAGACCAGAGAAGCACAGCCTTCCTCTGTGACTCCACAGCCTGACAGCCTGCAAAGAGTCAAATCATATTAAAATCACACTGATATTCTTTTGTGGTGAAAATAGTGGCAGTATATTTTTTTTAACATATTCAGATACATCAGTGTCCTGAAACCTGCCAGACCAGTTTAAAAAGCAGTATCAGTCAAAAGACAGACAGTGAGGTATCAGATTTAGATTGTATTGAGTTTACAGTCCACACCATATCTATAATGACAGTGAGGTATCAGATTTAGATTGTATTGAGTAAACAGTCCACACCATATCTATAATGACAGTGAGGTATCAGATTTAAATTGTATTGAGTAAACAGTCCACACCATATCTATAATGACAGTGAGGTATCAGATTTAGATTGTGTTGAGTTTACAGTCCACACCATATCTATAATGACAGTGAGGTATCAGATTTAGATTGTATTGAGTAAACAGTCCACACCATATCTATAATGACAGTGAGGTATCAGATTTAGATTGTATTGAGTAAACAGTCCACACCATATCTATAATGACAGTGAGGTATCAGATTTAGATTGTATTGAGTAAACAGTCCACACCATATCTATAATGACAGTGAGGTATCAGATTTAGATTGTATTGAGTATACAGTCCACACCATATCTATAATGACAGTGAGGTATCAGATTTAGATTGTATTGAGTATACAGTCCACACCATATCTATAATGACAGTGAGGTATCAGATTTAGATTGTATTGAGTTTACAGTCCACATCATATCTATTTTGACAGTCAAGCTAACATTTTAAATGTGTCTCTATACTCCAACATTTTGGAAATGAGATCAAATGTTTCATATGAGGTGACAGTATATAATGTCACCTTTTATTTGACGATATTTTAACACATACAGTGGGGCAAAAAAGTATTTAGTCAGCTGATAACAAGTTCAAACAGGTGCCATTAATACAGGTAACGAGTGGAGGACAGAGGAGCCTCTTAAAGAAGAAGTTACAGGTCTGTGAGAGCCAGAAATCTTGCTTGTTTGTAGGTGACGAAATACTTATTTTCCACCATCATTTGTAAATAAATTCATTAAAAATCCTACAATGTGATTTTCTGGATTTTTTTTTCTCATTTTGTCTGTCATAGTTGAAGTGTACCTATGATGAAAATTAAGTGGGAGAATTTGCACAATTGATGGCTGACTAAATACTTTTTTGCCCCACTGTATATATGGAGTTTATATATGGAGTGTGGGACTCAATTTATTTTTTCACCGTTTTGAAGGCACTTTATGTGTCCAGTCTCCCCATTTGAAGAAGTCATAAGTATTCTGACAAATGTACTTATAGTGTATTAAAGTAGTCAAAAGATGAGTATGTGGTTGTAAACTCGTTGGTTGCATTTACAGTTCATTTTGGTTGTGTTTTGGGTTGTGTTTTGCCCAATAGTAACTGAACTAAAACTAACATAACATACTAACAACTAACAACTAAATCTTGGATGATGATTGGAGTAATTCTCTGTCTAAGTGATAGATAATGATGATAATGAGTAGATGTTTCTAAACACAACCAAATGAATCCTGATGATACCATGATTAATACAAATAATAACTCAATGAGGCAAACGTTACAGAGGCTACAACAAAACATGCTAACCTCTCACCATTACCAATAACAGAGACTACAACAGAACATGCTAACCTCTCACCATTACCAATAACAGAGACTACAACAAAACATGCTAACCTCTCACATTACCAATAACAGAGACTACAACAAAACATGCTAACCTCTCACCATTACCAATAACAGAGACTACAACAAAACATGCTAACCTCTCACCATTACCGATAACAGAGACTACAACAAAACATGCTAACCTCTCACCATTACCAATAACAGAGACTACAACAAAACATGCCAACCTCTCACCATTACCAATAACAGAGACTACAACAAAACATGCTAACCTCTCACCATTACCGATAACAGAGACTACAACAAAACATGCTAACCTCTCACCATTACCAATAACAGAGGCTACAACAAAACATGTTAACCTCTCACCATTACCAATAACAGAGACTACAACAAAACATGCTAACCTCTCACCATTACCAATAACAGAGGCTACAACAAAACATGTGGACCTCTCACCATTACCAATAACAGAGGCTACAACAAAACATGCTAACCTCTCACCATTACCAATAACAGAGGATACAACAAAACATGCTAACCTCTCACCATTACCAATAACAGAGGATACAACAAAACATGCTAACCTCTCACTATTACCAATAACAGAGGCTACAACAAAACATACTAACCTCTCACCATTACCAATAACAGAGGCTACAACAAAACATGCTAACCTCTCACCATTACCAATAACAGAGGCTACAACAAAACATACTAACCTCTTACCTTTACCAATAACAGAGGCTACAACAAAACATACTAACCTCTTACCTTTACCAATAACAGAGGCTACAACAAAACATGCTAACCTCTCACCTTTACCAATAACAGAGGCTACAACAAAACATGCTAACCTCTCACCTTTACCAATAACAGAGGCTACAACAAAACATGCTAACCTCTCCCCATTACGAATGACAGAGGCTACAACAAAACATGCTAACCTCTCACCATTACCAATAACAGAGGCTACAACAAAACATGCTAACCTCTCACCATAACCAATAACAGAGACTACAACTAAACATACTAACCTCTCACCATTACCAATAACAGAGGCTACAACAAAACATGCCAACCTCTCACCACTACTAACAGAGGCTACAACAAAACATTGCTAACCTCTCACCATTACCAATAACAGAGGCTACAACAAAACATGCTAACCTCTCACCATTACCAATAACAGAGACTACAACAAAACATGCTAACCTCTCACATTACCAATAACAGAGACTACAACAAAACATGCTAACCTCTCACCATTACCAATAACAGAGACTACAACAAAACATGCTAACCTCTCACCATTACCGATAACAGAGACTACAACAAAACATGCTAACCTCTCACCATTACCAATAACAGAGACTACAACAAAACATGCCAACCTCTCACCATTACCAATAACAGAGACTACAACAAAACATGCTAACCTCTCACCATTACCGATAACAGAGACTACAACAAAACATGCTAACCTCTCACCATTACCAATAACAGAGGCTACAACAAAACATGTTAACCTCTCACCATTACCAATAACAGAGGCTACAACAAAACATGCTAACCTCTCACCATTACCAATAACAGAGACTACAACAAAACATGCTAACCTCTCATCATTACCACTAACAGAGGCTACAACAAAACATCCTAACCTCTCACCATTACCAATAACAGAGGCTACAACAAAACATGCTAACCTCTCACCATTACCAATAACAGAGGCTACAACAAAACATGCTAACCTCTCACCATTACCAATAACAGAGACTACAACAAAACATGCTAACCTCTCACCATTACCAATAACAGAGGCTACAACAAAACATGCTAACCTCTCACCATTACCAATAACAGAGACTACAACAAAACATGCTAACCTCTCACCATTACCAATAACAGAGACTACAACAAAACATGCTAACCTCTCACCATTACCAATAACAGAGGCTACAACAAAACATGCTAACCTCTCACCATTAACCTCAAATTAAAGGTGACATTCTGTACTGTCACCTAATATGAAACATTCTACCTCATATCCAAAATGCTGGAGCGTAGCACCAAATGTAAAACTGTAAGCTTCACTGTCCAAACACATATGGTGTGGACTATGTGTGTCTGGTAAACACATGTGGATCTGGTGAACAGTTATCACTTGTTGACCAACTACAGGAATACTGACCTCAGAGTCTCCAGTTTACAGTGGGGATTCCCCAGTCCAGCAGAGAGCAGCTTCACTCCTGAATCCTTCAGGTCATTGTTACTCAGATCCAGCTCTCTCAGGTGTGAGGGGTTTGACCTCAGAGCTGAGACCAGAGAAGCACAGCCTTCCTCTGTGACTAGACAGCCTGACAGCCTGCAAAGAGTCAAATCATATTAAAATCACACTGATATTCTTTGATGGTCAAAATTTGCGGCGGTATATTTTTTCCAACATTTTCAGATACATCAGTGTCCTGAAACCTGCCATATCTATTCATAAACTAATGAATGTGTCATTATTATAAATTATCATGATATTATTTGTAGAGAGAAACATTTATATCCTAAACATTTGAGTAGACTGACCAGACCAGTTTAAAAAGCAGAATTAGTCAGAAGACAGACAGTGAGGTATCAGATTTAGATTGTATTGAGTATACAATCCACACCATATCTATTTTGACAGTGAAGCTAACATTTCAAATGTGACTCTATACTCCAACTGTTTGGATTTGAGATATAATGTTTATATGAGGTGACAGTATATAATGTAACCTTTTTTGGGGGGTATTTTAATACATATCTGTTTCACGGTTTGAAATAAAAGCACTTTATATACCTCGTCCCCCGTTTGAATTTGTCATAAGCAATCTGACCAATTCACGTATAGTGCATTAAAATTAAAGTAGTCAAAAGTTTAGTATTTGGTCCCACATTCCTTGAACGCAATGACTTCATCAAGCTTGTGACTTAAACTCGTTTACTGCATTTGCAGTTTGCTTTGGTTGTGTTTTGGGTTAGGTTTTGCCCAATATTAAAATGGTGGATGATGAATGGAGTAATCTTCTGTCTCAGTGAGTAGATAACATGTTTCTAAACACTACTAAATAAATGCTGATGATGCCATGATTAACACAAATCATGAATGAATCATAAATAAAAATAAGTGAGAAAGTTATGGAGGCTACAACAAAACATGCTAACCTCTCACCATTACCAATAACAGAGACTACAACAAAACATGCTAACCTCTCACCATTACCAATAACAGAGGCTACAACAAAACATGCTAACCTCTCACCATTACCAATAACAGAGACTACAACAAAACATGCTAACCTCTCATCATTACCAACAACAGAGACTACAACAAAACATGCTGACCTCTCACCATTACCAATAACAGAGGCTACAACAAAACATGCTAACCTCTCACCATTACCAATAACAGAGGCTACAACAAAACATACTAACCTCTCACCATTACCAATAACAGAGGCTACAACAAAACATGCTAACCTCTCACCATTACCAATTACAGAGGCTACAACAAAACATGCTAACCTCTCACCATTACCAATAACAGAGGCTACAACAAAACATGCTAACCTCTCACCATTACCAATAACAGAGGCTACAACAAAACATGCTAACTTCTCACCATTACCAATAACAGAGGCTACAACAAAACATGCTAACCTCTCACCATTACCAATAACAGAGGCTACAACAAAACATGCTAACCTCTCACCATTACCAATAACAGAGGCTACAACAAAACATGCTAACCTCTCACCATTACCAATAACAGAGGATACAACAAAACATGCTAACCTCTCACCATTACCAATAACAGAGGCTACAACAAAACATGCTAACCTCTCACCATTACCAATAACAGAGGATACAACAAAACATGCTAACCTCTCACCATTACCAATAACAGACGCTACAATTAACATGCTAACCTCTCACCATTACCAATAACAGAGGCTACAACAAAACATGCTAACCTCTCACCATTACCAATAACAGAGGCTACAACAATACATGCTAACCTCTCACTATTGACTACAACAAAACATGCTAACCTCTCACCATTACTAATAACAGAGACTACAACAAAACAGGCTAACCTCGCACCATTACCAATAACAGAGGCTACAACAAAACATGCTAACCTCTCACCATTACCAATAACAGAGACTACAACAAAACATGCTAACCTCTCACCATTACCAATAACAGAGGCTACAACAAAACATGCTAACCTCTCACCATTACCAATAACAGAGGCTACAACAAAACATGCTAACCTCTCACCATTACCAATAACAGAGGATACAACAAAACATGCTAACCTCTCACCATTACCAATAACAAAGGTTACAACAAAACATGCTAACCTCTCACCATTACCAATAACAGAGGCTACAACAAAACATGCTAACCTCTCACCATTACCAATAACAGAGGCTACAACAAAACATGCTAACCTCTCACCATTACCAATAACAGAGACTACAACAAAACATGCTAACCTCTCACCATTACCAATAACAGAGGCTACAACAAAACATGCTAACCTCTCACCATTACCAATAACAGAGGATACAACAAAACATGCTAACCTCTCACCATTACCAATAACAGAGGCTACAACAAAACATGCTAACCTCTCACTATTGACTACAACAAAACATGCTAACCTCTCACCATTACTAATAACAGAGACTACAACAAAACAGGCTAACCTCGCACCATTACCAATAACAGAGGCTACAACAAAACATGCTAACCTCTCACCATTACCAATAACAGAGACTACAACAAAACATGCTAACCTCTCACCATTACCAATAACAGAGGCTACAACAAAACATGCTAACCTCTCACCATTACCAATAACAGAGGCTACAACAAAACATGCTAACCTCTCACCATTACCAATAACAGAGGATACAACAAAACATGCTAACCTCTCACCATTACCAATAACAGAGGCTACAACAAAACATGCTAACCTCTCACCATTACCAATAACAGAGACTACAACAAAACATGCTAACCTCTCACTATTACCAATAACAGAGGGGGTATGATCCTTGTGCGTCTGTAACTTTCTCATTCATCATTATTCACGATTCATTCATGATTATTCCTAATCATGGCAGCATCCACATGAATGTAGAAGTGTTCAGAAACATCTTCTATTCTTACTGACAATACAAGTGAAGTGACTCCAAAATGACAGGACATTATTCACCATTCAGTTTCTATGAGGAAAAACGTAATCCAAAATTGGACGAATCTCTGAACTTTTTACGAAATGTATTTGTCCAAATAATTAAGACTTCTTCAAATGGGAAAACGACATACATACAGTGCTATCATTTCTAAACAGTAAAATATATATGTATAAATACCTTTAAATAAAAGGTGACATTCTCTACTGTCACCTAATATGAAACATTTGATCTCAAATCCAAAATGCTGGAGCATAGCACCAAATGTAAACCTGTCAGCTTTACTGTCCAAACACATATGGTGTGGACTATGTGTGTCTGGTAAACACATGTGGATCTGGTGAACAGTTATCACTTGTTGACCAACTACAGGAATACTGACCTCAGAGTCTCCAGTTTACAGTGGGGATTCCCCAGTCCAGCAGAGAGCAGCTTCACTCCTGAATCCTTCAGGTCATTGTTACTCAGATCCAGCTCTCTCAGGTGTGAGGGGTTTGACTCCAGAGCTGAGACCAGAGAAGCACAGCTTTCCTCTGTGACTCCACAGCCTGACAGCCTGACAAAGAGATCATCATGACTTAACAAACACACTGTTAATTTAACACCAGTAGTGTAGAAGGACAATGGCAGATGCATTTGGTTAATTCTCCCAAACAACATATAGATTCATCTTCCATCTCCTAGAATTGTATGGTCATTTTGTTATACTAATGTGAAAATCAATGCATTTCTTCAATATGTTTTTCAATATAATATTATACACATATTATTATGCATATTGTTCTCTAAACTGAATATTTCTTCCTGATGATTAGTTCTTATATGTCATTTTATTTACTCACAGAACAGCTCTGGAGGCTTTGACCACTGGCAGCAGCCTCAGAAGACCTTCCTCTGATCTGGAGTATTTCTTCAGGTCAAACACATCCAGCTCCTTTTCTGAAGTCAGCAACACAAAGACCAGAGCTGACCACTGTGCAGGTGAAAGGTTGGGTTTTGAGAGACTTCCTGAGCTCAGGAAGCTTTGGATCTCCTCCACTAGAGAATGGTCATTCAGTTCATTCAGACAGTGGAACAGATTGATGCTCCTCTCTGGAGAGAGATTCTCCCTGATCTTCTCCTTGATGTACTTGACTGTTTCTTCATGGGTCTGTGAGCTGCTTCTTGACTTTGTCAGTAGACCTTGTAAGTGCTTCTGATTGGACTCCAGTGAGAGGCCCAGAAGGAAGCGGAGGAAAAGGTCCAGGTTTCCCGTCTCACTTTGTAAGGCTTTATCCACAGCACTCTTGTAGAAAGTAACTTTACGCCTTTGTTTGATCCTCACAGAAAGTCTCCTGGATGTTGATTGCAGTTTGTCCATTAGATTCTCATTGTTGTTGATGAATGAGAGGAACACATATACAGCAGCCAGAAACTCCTGAATGCTCAGATGAACAAAGCAGTACACCTTGTCCTGGTACAGCCCACATTCCTCTTTAAAGATCTGTGTGCACAATCCTGAGTACACCGAGGCTTCATTGACATCAATGCCAGCCTCTTTCAGGTCTTCTTCATAGAAAATCAGATTGCCATTCACAAGCTGTTGAAAAGCCAATTTGCCCAGTGACAGAATGCTCTCTTTATTCCAGTGTGGACCTGTCTCTTCTTTCCCAAGATACTTTTCATTCTTCTGTTTGGTATGAAACACCACAAGGCGTGTGTACATCTCAGTCAGAGTCTTGGGCATCTCTTCTCTCTTATGTTTCAGCATGTGTTCAAGGACTGTTGCAGAAATCCAACAGAAGACTGGAATGTGGCACATGATGTGGAGGCTCCTTGATGTCTTTATGTGTGAGATGATTCTGCTGGCCAGGTCCTCATTACTGTATCTCTTCCTGAAGTACTCCTCCTTCTGTGGGTCATTGAACCCTCGTACCTCTGTCACCTGGTCAACACACCCTGAAGGGATCTTATTGGCTGCTGCAGGTCGGGTAGTTATCCAGAGGAGAGCAGAGGGAAGCAGATTTCCCTTGATGAGATTTGTCAGCAGAACATCCACTGAGGTTGACTCTGTGACGTCACAACAGATCTTGTTCTTCTGGAAGTCTAGGGGCAGTCGGCACTCATCCAGACCATCAAAGATGAACAGAACTTTGTACTTGTCGAAGTTGGAGATTCCTGATTGTTTGGTTTCCATTGAGAAGTGATTGAGAAGTTCAATGAAAGTGTGTTTGTCCTCTTTCATCAAATTCAGCTCCCGAAAAGGGAATGAAAATACAAATTGGACATCCTGATTTGCTTTTCCTTCAGCCCAGTCCAGAATGAACTTCTGCACAGAGACTGTTTTTCCAATGCCAGCGACTCCCTTTGTCAGCACAGTTCTGATAAGTTTGTCTTGTCCAGTTAAGGGTTTGAAGATGTCGTTACATTTGATTGCAGTCTCTGGTCTTGCTTGTTTCCTGGTTGTTGTCTCAATCTGTCTCAGCTCATGTTCATTATTGACCTCTCCTGTTCCACCCTCTGTGATGTAGAGCTCTGTGTAGATCTTATTGAGAAGTGTTGGGTTTCCTTGTTTAGCGATCCCCTCAAATACACATTGAAACTTCTTCTTTAGATTAGATTTGAGTTCACGTTGGCAAATCACAGCAAGCTCATCTGAATGAAGAAATAACACAGAGGATATTAATATTACGTCTGTTTTAATGCCTACAGTATTGTAGGACTGTTATAAAGTTTTAAATTATAATAATGCATTCTCTTAACTGACTGTATAAATGTGTAAATGTTTTCATTACAGACTGGTGTGACTGATTATATTATTATTGGTATTATTGATGGTATTATTAATGTTGTCTCTCTCTCTAAATTAATCACCACAACACATCCCTGCTGCTACTTGATGAGGTCACTAGGTGTTGTGTTAAGGCTGCTACAATATCATTGAGTTACACAGCTACTTTAGCTGTACTTTAGCTACAGCTTTTAAATGTTATTAAACATCATTCAACATGAGGCAGACAGATCTTACTTTTCTCCAGTGTGTCAGCAAGCTCCTTCTGGTTCATTTTCCTCAGGATGTGCAGTGTGATCTTCAGAGCCCCCTCTCTGGCACTGCTCTCCTGCTTCTCATCTTCAGCATCCACCACTTCCTGCTTCTGACTCTCAAAGCCTTCTGGGAGTTCTGGACTAAGAATCCTCTTGAACATCTTCAGCTCGTTCTTCACAAACGTCATAATATTCTCTTCAAGCAACTGAAATAAATAAAGTAAATAAATGAAGCAAGAGAAGAAATGCTTTCTCATTAACACATTAATGATTGATTGACAGATCAACTTTACTTGAGGTAAACAAAAACAAATGTACATAACAGGACCACATACACTGAATATGGAGGCCAGGTCTGTTTGATGACTCTGGGAAGACTGACCACTGAGAATCTCTGACTCTGATCTCTCCTGTTGGTTTCTGTGGACAAAACATGAGATTACATCTCCTCATCCAGGGAGTGCACACACACACCACACACACACACACACACATACAGGGAGGGAATGTTGTGTTTGTTTAATATTGTTTTAGGACTATGAAAATGGACAAAATGATTAGCCTATGGATTATGAAAACAACAAAAAGAATTGGGAAATTGGGAGAGAAATGACTAGAGACAGTGTTGTTTAACTCACTGACCATGACCCATGAGTTCTTCTTACCTTTGTTCAGTAGAAAAGTCTCCCTCTCTAAAGTCTATAGGTTGAATCATAGACCAGTCACTCTTCATGGACACACAGCTGGGTACAGGGGAGGCTGGTCTCTCCTGCTTGATTGGACTTCAACACAACAGAGACAAACATTACATCTCTCATCTACTCTGAGCTCAGACGGGGAAACATAAGAAGAGTTTCATTCCTAAAAGCTATGTATCCATTTTCAGAAATGTTCGTAAATTAGCTTTTATTGTTTAAAGAAGTTATGTTTATGTTAAGTTATTTGCTAAATTAGATGGCAGGTGGGTACCTGCTTCTATAAACCAATGAGGAGATGGCACGTGGGTACGTGCTTCTATAAACCAATGAGGAGATGGCACATGGGTACCTGCTTCTATAAACCAATGAGGAGATGGCATGTGGGTACCTGCTTCTATAAACCAATGAGGAGATGGCACATGGGTACCTGCTTCTATAAACCAATGAGGAGATGGCACGTGGGTACCTGCTTCTATAAAACAATGAGGAGATGGCACGTGGGTACGTGCTTCTATAAACCAATGAGGAGATGGCACGTGGGTACCTGCTTCTATAAACCAATGAGGAGATGGCACGTGGGTACCTGCTTCTATAAACCAATGAGGAGATGGCACGTGGGTACCTGCTTCTATAAACCAATGAGGAGATGGCACGTGGGTACCTGCTTCTATAAACCAATGAGGAGATGCAGCGCGAAATACGTCACAAATAGAACTGACTTTAGACGCTCAGTTTGTGGCGCGAGCAGTGTGTGTCATCGTTGTAGTCAGCCCTGCTAAAAGGCTGGTGTCGTTACTCTGCCTTCTCCGGGGGCATGTTGAGGTAAATTTACTAACCGGGAGGGTTGAATTATGTAATTTATTGGTGGGCTGGAAGACGCACTCTTGTCTTTTCTATTCCGAGGTTGTTTACTCGCAATATCAGATATTAAGATGTTTTATAATGAATGTATACTAAGGTTGAGGCTCTGACTAGTATTTATTTACCCGGTGTTCAATACCTGCTATTGAGGCGCCCTGAAAATAATATTCAAAAGATTGGTCCTTGGACACAGAGGGGTTAAACACTAAAGTTATCGTCCATCTAGTGAAGAGAGGAGAACCGGACAGAGGTAGTCAGCATCCGTCAACGAGAGAATTATGTATTGTTAGCTAAGTTAACTAGGATGCTGCTGGTATAGTAGCTAGCTAGCTTACCGAGCTGTACCGACTAGCCTGGCTAGCTAGCTGGTCGTTCTGTACCTCGTCTCGATGAAAATGACGAATCCGGTGAACCACAAAATGAAACAAGGATAGAGAGTGAAAAGGATCTGGCTACACTCATACTGTCCCTGACCGTAAAGAAAAAAGCAAATTGAATACTGAACTTCAGTGTCTCAACACTGTAGTGAACTCCGTCGTTATTCCCCAACATCACCTCAGCCAACTCTGCGCGTAACCGGACAATATGCTTGGCGCCACACCGAACGGGGACGCGGACAGTTCTGTACGGGGACGCGGACAGTACCAGAACGCGGACATGAGCAGTGCAAGACAATCAACTAAACCCAGTCTTTACAGCGGGTTACATTAGTAATATTCCTTTTTTATTATTATGTTAAACAAACATTCAAAGTTTTTTATAACAATGTTTTGAGATCTGGGCCCATATCGCCAAAGTGTCTCAGAGTAGAAAATTGGTCGTATAAGTGCTGAGAATAAAGACATTTTACACTTATTGGTATAAATTAAAGCTATGCATGAAGTCTATAGTCCCACCTAGTCGGCAGATATTTAGGACACCTCGTGAGCTGTCCTAAGTAGTTAAGAGTTAACAGCAGGTGTCTTGATAATACTATAGAATAATGCAGTGAGTCAGTGGTTCCTGAGCCACATGTAATTGCTTTGTAGTAGTTAAAAATAATGTTTTATATTTCTATATGATCAATCTATAAATAATATAGACCTACATGCAACAGTGTGTGTTGTGCTTTTGGCAATGATTTATGTATATTAATTATTTATAACAAGTGATACCATGTATGTCTGCATAGCATTTTGTCTTCATTTTGGCAAATTAACTCATGCTTATTTCTGAAGATTAACTCAGGGTTTCGCCCAGTGGCTAAGGAATTGGAGCTGTGGCCGAAAGGTGGCTGGTTCGAATCCCTGGCCGGGCGCTGGAAAAAACGGGAGGAATTGATCTGACCACTGGAAAGCTGCTGGGTTCACATCCTCAAAACATGAACCTTTTGTTGATCAGAACTCGAGAGGCTCTTCTTCACTGAACCCAAAAATATATATAACTTTTAGTGGTTCCATATATTAAGGAAGTGATAGAAGCCTTTTTGGTTCTATAAGGAACCTTCTCTTCTAGGAGTGTATAATAAACACGTTTTTCTTTTGATTATTTAATTATCTACATCATGTTATTTCAAGTTGTCCCTTTGGAGCGCAACATCACATTGTTAAAAAACAATCCTAAATTGGACAATTGAAGGCATCTAGGGCGTAATATGTGTTAGATGTAAATGAAATTTGTTGCAACGTTGTAGGCAACATTATTGGCGAGGGACTTGATGCCTACTATGCCAAAGATATTTAGAGTTGTTAAACGGGTGTGAACACTGTGTTGATATAACGGTAATATTGTCAAAATTCTGCTTGTAACAACCATCAGAATTGGTTAAAAAAATATGCATTCCATTATATTAGGCAATAATTAAGAGTAGGCAAAGTGGTCGTGTCATGTGAAAAATCTATCAAATGTCAATAATTAAGAGTTTTACATTGCAACGGGTACAGTCAGGGTGCCGCGGAACCCCTGCAGTACCTCCACAGACCCCGGATTGAGAACCCCTGCAGTACCTCCACAGACCCCGGATTGAGAACCCCTGCAGTACCTCCACAGACCCCGGACTGAGAACCCCTGCAGTACCTCCACAGACCCCGGATTGAGAACCCGTGCAGTACCTCCACAGACCCCGGATTGAGAACCCCTGCAGTACCTCCACAGACCCCGGATTGAGAACCCCTGCAGTACCTCCACAGACCCCGGATTGAGAACCCCTGATTTAGCAGATGCTCTTATCCAGAGTGATTTACAGTAAGTGCATTCATCTTAAGATAGATATTTATTTTGGAAATAAACTTAATATATTATTCATAAAATTGTTATCTCACCTCTTAGCTTTGGTGTCATGTCCCCCAGAGAGACTCATTTTAGAGGCAGGGCCCCCCTCCTCTCTCTCCCCAGAGAGACTCATTTAACAGCACAGACCCCTAAACAGAGATCCAGCATGTTGGTTGTGGTTAACACAGTGACAACTAAACAGAGATCCAGCATGTTGGTTGTGGTTAACACAGTGACAACTAAACAGAGATCCAGCATGTTGGTTGTGGTTAACACAGTGACAACTAAACAGAGATCCAGCATGTTGGTTGTGGTTAACACAGTGACAACTAAACAGAGATCCAGCATGTTGGTTGTGGTTAACACAGTAACAACTAAACAGAGATCCAACATGTTGGTTGTGGTTAACACAGTGACAACTAAACAGAGATCCAACATGTTGGTTGTGGTTAACACAGTGACAACTAAACAGAGATCCAGCATGTTGGTTGTGGTTAACACACTGACAACTAAACAGAGATCCAACATGTTAGTTGTGGTTAACACAGTGACAACTAAACAGAGATCCAGCATGTTGGTTGTGGTTAACACAGTGACAACTAAACAGAGATCCAACATGTTGGTTGTGGTTAACACAGTGACAACTAAACAGAGATCCAACATGTTGGTTGTGGTTAACACAGTGACAACTAAACAGAGATCCAACATGTTGGTTAACACAGTGACAACTAAACAGAGATCCAGCATGTTGGTTAACACAGTGACAACTAAACAGAGATCCAGCATGTTGGTTGTGGTTAACACAGTGACAACTAAACAGAGATCCAGCATGTTGGTTGTGGTTAACACAGTGACAACTAAACAGAGATCCAGCATGTTGGTTGTGGTTAACACAGTAACAACTAATTATTGAAGATCCATTGTTATATTTGATTCATTATTTCTTAGAAATAAAACATTTACTAACAGACACATCCAAACAGTCAGGTGATTTAATGTAGTTGTGACTGATATTTTTCACCTTTTATCCATCTAGTGGAACTAATAACAACATAACATTAATAATATTAATGTCTCACTTTCTCTTAATAATTTCTCTCATTCTAGTGTGTTGCTTTGTTCAACAGGTCTGATATTATTCTGCTGTTACTGAATTCAGTTCATAATAACAATGTAAAGTCTGTTCAGTGGTTTCATACCAAACTACACAGGAAGTAGCAGCTCATTGTAATTTAGAAAACAACACATTTTCAGATATTCTGAAATACGATTTTCAACTTAAACATAAAAAATATACAAATTGTAAAATAATCACAATATACGAATATATGAACAATATGTTTTTGAATTTGACTTGCCTACGCCCAGTTAGCACCATTTTGTATGATTGAACTGTCACGTAGCTGTCCCGGGTGAAATGGACTGTTAGATCTGAGTGTTTTACTGTCATTCACTATACTAAAATAACACCATACATTTAATGTCTCTACACACTTTACAATAATCCCTGGGAAGATTCTTACCTTGTAGCCTGAATTCACAACCAGAACATGTCAAGTCATTGAGATATTTTCCGTTGTGTTGAGAGAGCACCTTCCTGATGACAAGTGTCTCTGTATCTATGTTCTAGGTACAGTTGATCTTTGGATGCAATAATATCTGGTCAAAGTCTAGTGACACAACACCATAGTATATCAGAAACATAACAGCAGTTTAACCTTTGGCCAGTAAAGGCCATGGAATACTATAAAACAGGGTTTGTCAACTAGGTTTGGCTTCGGGACAATTTTTTTCTGAGTAAACGTCGGCGGGCCAGAACATAATTAGCATATATATTAGCACAATGAATAGGCCTACACTACATATTTAACAACAGTTTAACACATTTGATTAGTACATTATACATTCAGTGACAATAAAATAATTTAGATCTGATTAAGTTAATAAAATCAGCAAAATCTCTATTAAATTATAATTCTTTGTTTATTTCTCTGTGCGTTGATTGGTGGGGAAAAACAGCTCTAGTCCACACTACTTTTTTTTAACGTCAACGTTCGTTCAGAACAATTAGCTTGATAGTGTTAGTTGGAGCGGCACAGGGGAACCCAAGAGCAGACTCAGACCAGGAAACTGGATGAATAAACCAAAATATGTATTGCCAAACAGGGAGAGATGGAGTGCAGGCCAGAGGAAGCTCGGGTCGGTTGTAGGAAACCAGATGTGGAGGCTGAGGTTGGAGTGAGCTGGGTTGAGACACGGTAAACAGGTCCGGAGAGAAATCCAAGGGAGTGATGGTGAGCTGAATCCAGAAAGGGTAGCAAGGTGGTGAGCTGAATCCAGAACAGGGTAGCAGGGTGGTGAGCTGAATCCAGAACAGGGTAGCAAGGTGGTGAGCTGAATCCAGAAAGGGTAGCAAGGTGGTGAGCTGAATCCAGAACAGGGTAGCAGGGTGGTGAGCTGAATCCAGAACAGGGTAGCAGGGTGGTGAGCTGAATCCAGAACAGGGTAGCAGGGTGGTGAGCTGAATCCAGAACAGGGTAGCAGGGTGGTGAGCTGAATCCAGAACAGGGTAGCAAGGTGGTGAGCTGAATCCAGAACAGGGTAGCAAGGTGGTGAGCTGAATCCAGAACAGGGTAGCAGGGTGGTGAGCTGAATCCAGAACAGGGTAGCAGGGTGGTGAGCTGAATCCAGAACAGGGTAGCAGGGTGGTGAGCTGAATCCAGAACAGGGTAGCAGGGTGGTGAGCTGAATCCAGAACAGGGTAGCAAGGTGGTGAGCTGAATCCAGAACAGGGTAGCAGGGTGGTGAGCTGAATCCAGAACAGGGTAGCAGGGTGGTGAGATGTGGAACAGGAGACTGATACCAGAGTCAGAGTGGCAAAACTGCAGTGAGAGGATGAACAGCGTCAGGCAGGGAAACAGGCACAGCAGGGTAACAGGATCTGGAATCATCATAAATAGCTAGAAGCATAAACTGACTGAGCAGAGATTACGATCTGGCAGAGTGGAAGTGGCAGGACTGAGTATTTGTAGAGGTCTTGATTATGGAACGGGTTGCAGCTGGTGGGGATCTGCTCTGACTCCAGCACACCTGTCTCCAATCACACAGAGAGGGAGAGGGAGAGAGTGTACAGGGGGAGTGGCTGCAGGTCAAGAAGACACCGGATGAACACAAGAGGGCGTAGCAGGAGCAGATGTGACAGATAGCAAGAGAACATGTCGCTCTCAAAAAGTAGCAAAAAGAAAGGTGGATAAAGAAAATCGAAGTTTCATGGAAGAACGGACAGAGAGATATGCATTCATCTAACCATCTATCTCCATACAGAGAGAGAGATATACATTCATCTAACCATCTATCTCCATACAGACAGAGAGATATACATTCATCTAACCATCTATCTCCATACAGACAGAGAGATCTACATTCATCTAACCATCTATCTCCATACAGACAGAGATATATACATTCATCTAACCATCTATCTCCATACAAAGAGATATACATTCATCTAACCATCTATCTCCATACAAAGAGATATACATTCATCTAACCATCTATCTCCATACAGACAGAGAGATATGCATTCATCTAACCATCTATCTCCATACAGACAGAGAGATATACATTCATCTAACCATCTATCTCCATACAGACAGAGAGATATACATTCATCTAACCATCTATCTCCATACAGACAGAGAGATATACATTCATCTAACCATCTATCTCCATACAGACAGAGATATACATTCATCTAACCATCTATCTCCATACAGACAGAGAGATATGCATTCATCTAACCATCTATCTCCATACAGACAGAGAGATATACATTCATCTAACCATCTATCTCCATGCAGACAGAGAGATATGCATTCATCTAACCATCTATCTCCATACAGACAGAGAGATATACATTCATCTAACCATCTATCTCCATACAGACAGATATGCATTCATCTAACCATCTATCTCCATACAGACAGAGAGATATACATTCATCTAACCATCTATCTCCATACAGACAGATATGCATTCATCTAACCATCTATCTCCATACAGACAGAGAGATATACATTCATCTAACCATCTATCTCCATACAGACAGAGAGATATGCATTCATCTACCCATCTTTCTCCATACAGACAGAGAGATATGCATTCATCTAACCATCTAACTCCATACAGACAGATATGCATTCATCTAACCATCTATCTCCATACAGACAGAGAGATATACATTCATCTAACCATCTATCTCCATACAGACAGAGAGATATGCATTCATCTACCCATCTTTCTCCATACAGACAGAGAGATATGCATTCATCTAACCATCTAACTCCATACAGACAGATATGCATTCATCTAACCATCTAACTCCATACAGAGAGATATGCATTCATCTAACCATCTATCTCCATACAGAGAGATATGCATTCATCTAACCATCTAACTCCATACAGAC
>NW_026601042.1:0-85029 GCF_029448725.1 Salvelinus fontinalis
CAAGTATATATTTTTAACCTGTTGGGGATGGGGGCGCTGTTTAGACTATTTATGCTAATTTGGCCAATTTTTTAAACGGCTTCCCACAAAATCCTTGATCGTACAATATGCATATTATTATTATTATTGGATAGAAAACAGTCTATAGTTTCTATAGGAGTTGAAATTTTGTCTCTAAGTGGAACAGAGCCCATTCTACAGCAATTTCCCTGACATGGAGTCAGATTTGAGAAATGTTGGCCACTTTTCTGAAGTCAGTTAAAAGGGCACTGTCGTTGCTATGACTATACGGACACTTCTTACGTCTTCCCCTGGATGCCTTTACGTGATGACGATTCCAACGGGGTCGATTGCGCGTTCACAGGCCCTACAAATGAAAAAAAACCTTTAGCTAGCAAGTCTTTTCTTGCTGCGTAACGCGCGTGGAAGACACCGACCCTCTCCTGTTCCAAGCGTTAGTTTAGCCTGTGTGGAAGACACCGACCCTCTCCTGTTCCAAGCGTTAGTTTAGCCTGTTATATTTCTCCGGTCATCTTTTCACTCGTTATAGGAGTTACAAACATCATAAAGTAGTTAATTTAAAGCGTTTTATAGCAATTTATATCCGTTTAGTGCGATTTTGGGACATTTATTTTTGCAACGATGTGAAAAGTTGGGCACGCTTTTCAGTTCATCCCGAACGCAGTTGACATTTCCACATGGCAAGAGGACAGCTTTCCACCAAAAGACGATTTCTCCCAAGAAAGGATCCTTTGCCCAAGATACTGATGGAAGAACAGCTCAAGGTAGGACATTTTTATTATGATAAATCGTGTTTCTGTCGAAACATTTTAGTGGCTTAGGACGCCATGTTTTTTGACGTAGCTTCGCTTGGCGCAAACTGTATTGAAAAGTAAGGATAAATTAAAAAATGTAATAACGCAATTGTATTAAGAATTAAATTGTCTATCAATCCCTGTCCACCCTATATTTTTTAGTCACGTTTATGAGTATTTATGTATAAGAGTAGATCACTGTCTAAGTGGCGCAAGGACATTTTCTGACCAGCTGAGCTACATTTCACATTGTCTAACCATGATTTTGGTGGCTAAATATAAACATTTTCGATCAAACTGTATATGCATGTTGTAATGTGATGTTACAGGAGTGTCATCGGAAGAATTCTGAGAAGGTTAGTGAAAAAATTAATATCTTTTGGCGATGTTGACTTTTATCGCTCACTTTGGCTAGAATCAATGCTGGGCTGCTAATTGCTATGTGCTAAGCTAATATAACGATTTATTGTGTTTTCGCTGTAAGACACTTAGAAAATCTGAAATATTGTCTGTATTCACAGGATCTGTGTCTTTCGATTCGTGTATGCTGTGTATTTTTACGAAATGTTTGATGATTAGTAGTTAGGTAAACACGTTGCTCATTGTAATTATTCTAGTCCATTTGTGATGGTGGGTGCAATTGTAAACTATGCCATCTACCTGAAATATGCACTTTTTTCTAACAAAACCTATCCCATACCATAAATATGTTATCAGACTGTCATCTAATGAGTTTTTTTCTTGGTTAGGGGCTATAAATATCTTAGTTTAGCCGAATTGGTGATGGCTACTGGTGTTGGTGGACAAATAAAAGATGGTGGATTATGCTAATGTGTTTTTAGGTAATAGATGTACATCTTTACATATTGTGTCTTCCCTGTAAAACATTTTAAAAATCGGAAATGTTGACTGGATTCACAAGATCTGTGTCTTTCATTAGCTGTATTGGACTTTAATGTGTGAAAGATAAATATTTAAAAAAAATATTTTTTTTGAATTTCGCGGCACTGGTTTTTCAGTGGGGGGGGGGGGGGGGGTGTGCCGCTAGCGCCACGCTGATCCTAGACAGGTTAAACCTGCATATTAACTAAAAAACATCCAGGTTAGCAGGCAATATTAACCAGGTGAAATTGTGTCATTTCTCTTGCATTCATTGCACGCAGAGTCAGGGTATATGCAACAGTCTGGCTCTTTGCGAACTAATTATGACATAACATTGAAGGTTGTGCAATGTAACAGGAATATTTAGACTCATGGATGCCACCCGTTAGATAAAATACGGAACGGAATAAACGTTTTGTTTTCGAGGTGATAGTTTCCAGATTAGCCAAAGGTATATGGTTTAGAGAGAAATAGTCGGCGCGTTATAATTCCTGTATTAACTTGCGGCTGAATTTGAAAGGGGTTCCTTCGTTATTTTACCGTTCATGTCTTCCATAGAGAATGTCTTGATCTACTTCAAATAAGGTCTGTGTTTCGTGCAGGCTTAAACCGCCTCGGCGTTTTGTTACCCGTGAAAATCTCACTAGGATAAGGTAACGTTTGTCAACATATTTTCATAAATCCACTCACTCACAAAAAAATGTATCTTCGCTTATATTTAGCCAATTTGATCAGAGTTACCTTGTCCTATGGATATCTACACAGTTATAAAATTGGCGGTGTAAGCCTACACGAAACACAGACCTTATTTTAAGTGAATCTAAAAATATTCTATGGAATAAATGAAGGAACCGCTTTTCAGATTTTGCTAGGTGTCATGGGAATTATGACTCGCACTTTGGTCGTCAATTCTTACCATGCCCATTATTAAAATAGGATTTCCTGCATATAGAAATGACAGTTTTTGTTTTCAACATTCATCACAGGTAACTTAAACTCTATTTTTATTCAAACAGTTGAGAGTATTTGTCTCCTAAGCAGACTCTTCAGTATCATTGTCACTTCAGAGCTGTGTGTGTGTTTTACAGATGGCAGAAAAAAGCAGAGCACAAGTGTGGGACCATTACATGGAATTAGCACCAGGGAAAGCAAGGTGTCTTATTTGTGATAAAGATGTAAGCATGGGGTCAGCAACGGCTAAATCAGAAAATACCACCAACTTGTGAAATCACCTTAAGAACATCCATCCAAACGCCCATAAGGAAGCAATGATGAAAAAAGCAAACGCAAATTCTTCACAAGGGAAAAGTGATACAGACACATCGCAAGCTACAATCTTACAACTGTTTAATAAACAAGCAAAATGGCAGGACAAAGACCCAAGGGCCAAGAAGATGGATGTAGCAATTATTGAGATGATTGCCACGGACAACCAGCCATTCACAGTGATGTCTGACGTTGGTTAAAGTGGCTGGTTAGTCTTGCTGAACCCCGGTACAGGATCAAAGATGAAAAATTATTTCGCACAGAAATGCTAGATAAAACATATGAAAGAGTTGTGATGAAAGTGAAGAATCTGGTGGCAGCAGGGAACACTCCACACATGGCATTCACAACTGACTGCTGGTCAGGCACTACAGAGTCCCTGATGAGCCTTACTGGACATTTCATTGACAATGTCTGGACAAGAAAGCAGGTTGTGCTGAATGTCAAGACTATGACTGGATCACACACAGGAAACTACATCAGAGAGATGTTTCTGACCATGTTGGAATACTGGGAAATCCACACAGAACGTGTAGTGCTGGTCCTCAGGGACAGTGGGGCAAACATGGTGAATGGTATGAGACTGGCGGATCTTCCAGACTTCAGCTGCAGTGCACACACCCTACAGCTTGTAATCAATGATGGCCTATCCAGTCAGAGCTGTGCTAGACAGTATTGCCACGTTGAAGAACTGTGCAACTCACTTTGACCACTCTGTACTGGCCAAACAGAGGCTGAGGGCCATTCAGGAAGAGCTTGGCCTTCCCAAACACAGCATCGTCCAAGCAGTTCAAACTCAACACGACACATGTTGCAGAGGATATTTGTACAGAGGCGTGCACTGAATGTGTATGCAGGTGAATACGGACACATCAGCAGTTTGTCTGCTGCACAGTGGGACATTGTCTCTAACCTAATTGAGACTCTGGCACCTATGGAGGTGACACTTTAGATGAGCCACTCCAACTCTACAGCAGCATGCATCATCCCCAGTGTGTCGGTGCTGAAGCTGATGCTACAGCAGGAGGGTTCTACTCAGGGCATCAAAACTTTACGGAAGACCATGTTGGACAGTCTGACAAGGAGGTTCTTCAAGGCCGAGGAGACAAAGTGCCTGGTGCTGGCAACTGTCCTGGATCCACGTTACCAGAGCTATGCCTTCACCTCAGGGACAGCACTAGAGAAAGCAAAAGAGTGGCTGAAGGAGGAGCCTGAACTACTAAGGACACCAAATCCCAGAGCCACAGCAGATGGGACAAGTGAAGAGGAAGACACAGATCCAGGTGGAAAAAAGCAAAGAGTCCAAGTAGATAGATCAGCCACCCAGTCTGGTGGACAGCCTCTACGCTAGAATCCTTGGAAGCCAAGAGGGCAGGGCTGAAGTCCAGTGCAGTTTTGAAATTGAGTTGGAGCGTTACCTCACAGAGCCTGTCATTGACAGAAAGAGCGGCTTGCCTTTGGAGTGGTGGAAGCAGAATGACGACAGACTTCAATCACTTGCTCCATTGGCAAAGAAGTTTCTGTCCCCCACCTTCCTCGGTCCCAATCGAGTGTTCAGTGAGGTGGGGATTATTTATGATAAGCAGACTGACAGGGGACCAAGCAGACAAGCACTGCTTTCTGCACTACAACCTAAAACTTGAAGGAAAACAGTGCAGATGAGAAGGATCAGCCAATCGTGAAGAAGAAACATTTCTCAGATTAGAGAAGATATGAGAAAGAGGACTGTGATACTGCAATTGTCAAAACAACCAGAAAGGTTGAGAAGGAAAACAGTGCAGATGAGAAGGATCAGCCAATCGTGAAGAAGAAACATTTCTAAGATTAGAGAAGATATTAGAAAAAGGACTGTGATACTGCAATTGTCAAAACAACCAAAAAGGTTGAGAAGGAAAACAGTGCAGATGAGAAGGATCCGCCAATCGTGAAGAAGAAACATTTCTCAGATTAGAGAAGATATTAGAAAAAGAAGACTGTGATACTGCAATTGTCAAAACAACCAAAAAGGTTGAGAAGGAAAACAGTGCAGATGAGAAGGATCCGCCAATCGTGAAGAAGAAACATTTCTCAGATTAGAGAAGATATTAGAAAAAGAAGACTGTGATACTGCAATTGTCAAAACAACCAAAAAGGTTGAGAAGGATAACAGCGCAGATAAGAAGGATCAGCCAATCGTGAAGAAGAAACATTTCTAAGATTAGAGAAGATATTAGAAAAAGGACTGTGATACTGCAATTGTCAAAACAACCAAAAAGGTTGAGAAGGAAAACAGTGCAGATGAGAAGGATCCGCCAATCGTGAAGAAGAAACATTTCTCAGATTAGAGAAGATATGAGAAAAAGAGGACTGTGATACTGCAATTGTCAAAACAACCAAAAAGGTTGAGAAGGAAAACAGTGCAGATGAGAAGGATCCGCCAATCGTGAAGAAACATTTCTTCAGGAAACTGGAAGAAATGAAGAATGAAATGCTTGGAAAAATGAGAGAGTTGGAGGAGAGGATGATAAAGATGGATTCGATCCAAGATGACGTAGATGGGACAAGTGAAGAGGAGGACACAAATCCAGGTGCAAAAAAGCAAAGAGTCCAAGTAGATGAATCAGCCACCCAGTCTGGTGGACAGCCTCTACGCTAGAATCCTTGGAAGCCAAGAGGGCAGGGCTGAAGTCCAGTGCAGTTTTGAAATTGAGTTGGAGCGTTACCTCACAGAGCCTGTCATTGACAGAAAGAGCGGCTTGCCTTTGGAGTGGTGGAAGCAAAATGACGACAGACTTCAATCACTTGCTCCATTGGCAAAGAAGTTTCTGTCCCCCACCTTCCTCGGTCCCAATCGAGTGTTCAGTGAGGTGGGGATTATTTATGATAAGCAGACTGACAGGGGACCAAGCAGACAAGCACTGCTTTCTGCACTACAACCTAAAACTTGAAGGAAAACAGTGCAGATGAGAAGGATCAGCCAATCGTGAAGAAGAAACATTTCTCAGATTAGAGAAGATATGAGAAAGAGGACTGTGATACTGCAATTGTCAAAACAACCAGAAAGGTTGAGAAGGAAAACAGTGCAGATGAGAAGGATCAGCCAATCGTGAAGAAGAAACATTTCTAAGATTAGAGAAGATATTAGAAAAAGGACTGTGATACTGCAATTGTCAAAACAACCAAAAAGGTTGAGAAGGAAAACAGTGCAGATGAGAAGGATCAGCCAATCGTGAAGAAGAAACATTTCTCAGATTAGAGAAGATATTAGAAAGAGGACTGTGATACTGCAATTGTCAAAACAACCAGAAAGGTTGAGAAGGAAAACAGTGCAGATGAGAAGGATCAGCCAATCGTGAAGAAGAAACATTTCTCAGATTAGAGAAGATATTAGAAAAAGGACTGTGATACTGCAATTGTCAAAACAACCAAAAAGGTTGAGAAGGAAAACAGTGCAGATGAGAAGGATCCGCCAATCGTGAAGAAGAAACATTTCTCAGATTAGAGAAGATATGAGAAAAAGAGGGACTGTGATACTGCAATTGTCAAAACAACCAAAAAGGTTGAGAAGGAAAACAGTGCAGATGAGAAGGATCCGCCAATCGTGAAGAAACATTTCTTCAGGAAACTGGAAGAAATGAAGAATGAAATGCTTGGAAAAATGAGAGAGTTGGAGGAGAGGATGATAAAGATGGATTCGATCCAAGATGACGTAGATGGGACAAGTGAAGAGGAGGACACAAATCCAGGTGCAAAAAAGCAAAGAGTCCAAGTAGATGAATCAGCCACCCAGTCTGGTGGACAGCCTCTACGCTAGAATCCTTGGAAGCCAAGAGGGCAGGGCTGAAGTCCAGTGCAGTTTTGAAATTGAGTTGGAGCGTTACCTCACAGAGCCTGTCATTGACAGAAAGAGCGGCTTGCCTTTGGAGTGGTGGAAGCAGAATGACGACAGACTTCAATCACTTGCTCCATTGGCAAAGAAGTTTCTGTCCCCCACCTTCCTCGGTCCCAATCGAGTGTTCAGTGAGGTGGGGATTATTTATGATAAGCAGACTGACAGGGGACCAAGCAGACAAGCACTGCTTTCTGCACTACAACCTAAAACTTGAAGGAAAACAGTGCAGATGAGAAGGATCAGCCAATCGTGAAGAAGAAACATTTCTCAGATTAGAGAAGATATGAGAAAGAGGACTGTGATACTGCAATTGTCAAAACAACCAGAAAAGTTGAGAAGGAAAACAGTGCAGATGAGAAGGATCAGCCAATCGTGAAGAAGAAACATTTCTAAGATTAGAGAAGATATTAGAAAAAGGACTGTGATACTGCAATTGTCAAAACAACCAAAAAGGTTGAGAAGGAAAACAGTGCAGATGAGAAGGATCCGCCAATCGTGAAGAAGAAACATTTCTCAGATTAGAGAAGATATGAGAAAAAGAGGACTGTGATACTGCAATTGTCAAAACAACCAAAAAGGTTGAGAAGGAAAACAGTGCAGATGAGAAGGATCAGCCAATCGTGAAGAAGAAACATTTCTAAGATTAGAGAAGATATTAGAAAAAGGACTGTGATACTGCAATTGTCAAAACAACCAAAAAGGTTGAGAAGGAAAACAGTGCAGATGAGAAGGATCCGCCAATCGTGAAGAAGAAACATTTCTCAGATTAGAGAAGATATTAGAAAAAGAAGACTGTGATACTGCAATTGTCAAAACAACCAAAAAGGTTGAGAAGGAAAACAGTGCAGATGAGAAGGATCCGCCAATCGTGAAGAAGAAACATTTCTCAGATTAGAGAAGATATTAGAAAAAGAAGACTGTGATACTGCAATTGTCAAAACAACCAAAAAGGTTGAGAAGGATAACAGCGCAGATAAGAAGGATCAGCCAATCGTGAAGAAGAAACATTTCTAAGATTAGAGAAGATATTAGAAAAAGGACTGTGATACTGCAATTGTCAAAACAACCAAAAAGGTTGAGAAGGAAAACAGTGCAGATGAGAAGGATCCGCCAATCGTGAAGAAACATTTCTCAGATTAGAGAAGATATTAGAAAAAGTGAAGAGGACTGTGATACTGCAATTGTCAAAACAACCAAAAAGGTTGAGAAGGAAAACAGTGCAGATGAGAAGGATCCGCCAATCGTGAAGAAACATTTCTTCAGGAAACTGGAAGAAATGAAGAATGAAATGCTTGGAAAAATGAGAGAGTTGGAAGAGAGGATGATAAAGATGGATTCGATCCAAGATGACGTAGATGGGACAAGTGAAGAGGAGGACACAAATCCAGGTGCAAAAAAGCAAAGAGTCCAAGTAGATGAATCAGCCACCCAGTCTGGTGGACAGCCTCTACGCTAGAATCCTTGGAAGCCAAGAGGGCAGGGCTGAAGTCCAGTGCAGTTTTGAAATTGAGTTGGAGCGTTACCTCACAGAGCCTGTCATTGACAGAAAGAGCGGCTTGCCTTTGGAGTGGTGGAAGCAAAATGACGACAGACTTCAATCACTTGCTCCATTGGCAAAGAAGTTTCTGTCCCCCACCTTCCTCGGTCCCAATCGAGTGTTCAGTGAGGTGGGGATTATTTATGATAAGCAGACTGACAGGGGACCAAGCAGACAAGCACTGCTTTCTGCACTACAAACTAAAACTTGAAGGAAAACAGTGCAGATGAGAAGGATCAGCCAATCGTGAAGAAGAAACATTTCTCAGATTAGAGAAGATATGAGAAAGAGGACTGTGATACTGCAATTGTCAAAACAACCAGAAAAGTTGAGAAGGAAAACAGTGCAGATGAGAAGGATCAGCCAATCGTGAAGAAGAAACATTTCTCAGATTAGAGAAGATATGAGAAAAAGAGGACTGTGATACTGCAATTGTCAAAACAACCAAAAAGGTTAAGAAGGAAAACAGTGCAGATGAGAAGGATCCGCCAATCGTGAAGAAACATTTCTTCAGGAAACTGGAAGAAATGAAGAATGAAATGCTTGGAAAAATGAGAGAGTTGGAGGAGAGGATGATAAAGATGGATTCGATCCAAGATGACGTAGATGGGACAAGTGAAGAGGACACAAATCCAGGTGCAAAAAAGCAAAGAGTCTAAGTAGATGAATCAGCCACCCAGTCTGGTGGACAGCCTCTACGCTAGAATCCTTGGAAGCCAAGAGGGCAGGGCTGAAGTCCAGTGCAGTTTTGAAATTGAGTTGGAGCGTTACCTCACAGAGCCTGTCATTGACAGAAAGAGCGGCTTGCCTTTGGAGTGGTGGAAGCAGAATGACGACAGACTTCAATCACTTGCTCCATTGGCAAAGAAGTTTCTGTCCCCCACCTTCCTCGGTCCCAATCGAGTGTTCAGTGAGGTGGGGATTATTTATGATAAGCAGACTGACAGGGGACCAAGCAGACAAGCACTGCTTTCTGCACTACAACCTAAAACTTGAAGGAAAACAGTGCAGATGAGAAGGATCAGCCAATCGTGAAGAAGAAACATTTCTCAGATTAGAGAAGATATGAGAAAGAGGACTGTGATACTGCAATTGTCAAAACAACCAAAAAGGTTGAGAAGGAAAACAGTGCAGATGAGAAGGATCCGCCAATCGTGAAGAAGAAACATTTCTCAGATTAGAGAAGATATGAGAAAAAGAGGACTGTGATACTGCAATTGTCAAAACAACCAAAAAGGTTGAGAAGGAAAACAGTGCAGATGAGAAGGATCCGCCAATCGTGAAGAAACATTTCTCAGATTAGAGAAGATATGAGAAAAAGAGGACTGTGATACTGCAATTGTCAAAACAACCAAAAAGGTTGAGAAGGAAAACAGTGCAGATGAGAAGGATCCGCCAATCGTGAAGAAACATTTCTTCAGGAAACTGGAAGAAATGAAGAATGAAATGCTTGGAAAAATGAGAGAGTTGGAGGAGAGGATGATAAAGATGGATTCGATCCAAGATGACGTAGATGGGACAAGTGAAGAGGAGGACACAAATCCAGGTGCAAAAAAGCAAAGAGTCCAAGTAGATGAATCAGCCACCCAGTCTGGTGGACAGCCTCTACGCTAGAATCCTTGGAAGCCAAGAGGGCAGGGCTGAAGTCCAGTGCAGTTTTGAAATTGAGTTGGAGCGTTACCTCACAGAGCCTGTCATTGACAGAAAGAGCGGCTTGCCTTTGGAGTGGTGGAAGCAAAATGACGACAGACTTCAATCACTTGCTCCATTGGCAAAGAAGTTTCTGTCCCCCACCTTCCTCGGTCCCAATCGAGTGTTCAGTGAGGTGGGGATTATTTATGATAAGCAGACTGACAGGGGACCAAGCAGACAAGCACTGCTTTCTGCACTACAACCTAAAACTTGAAGGAAAACAGTGCAGATGAGAAGGATCAGCCAATCGTGAAGAAGAAACATTTCTAAGATTAGAGAAGATATTAGAAAAAGGACTGTGATACTGCAATTGTCAAAACAACCAAAAAGGTTGAGAAGGAAAACAGTGCAGATGAGAAGGATCCGCCAATCGTGAAGAAGAAACATTTCTCAGATTAGAGAAGATATTAGAAAAAGAAGACTGTGATACTGCAATTGTCAAAACAACCAAAAAGGTTGAGAAGGAAAACAGTGCAGATGAGAAGGATCCGCCAATCGTGAAGAAGAAACATTTCTCAGATTAGAGAAGATATTAGAAAAAGAAGACTGTGATACTGCAATTGTCAAAACAACCAAAAAGGTTGAGAAGGATAACAGCGCAGATAAGAAGGATCAGCCAATCGTGAAGAAGAAACATTTCTAAGATTAGAGAAGATATTAGAAAAAGGACTGTGATACTGCAATTGTCAAAACAACCAAAAAGGTTGAGAAGGAAAACAGTGCAGATGAGAAGGATCCGCCAATCGTGAAGAAGAAACATTTCTCAGATTAGAGAAGATATTAGAAAAAGTGAAGAGGACTGTGATACTGCAATTGTCAAAACAACCAAAAAGGTTGAGAAGGAAAACAGTGCAGATGAGAAGGATCCGCCAATCGTGAAGAAACATTTCTTCAGGAAACTGGAAGAAATGAAGAATGAAATGCTTGGAAAAATGAGAGAGTTGGAGGAGAGGATGATAAAGATGGATTCGATCCAAGATGACGTAGATGGGACAAGTGAAGAGGAGGACACAAATCCAGGTGCAAAAAAGCAAAGAGTCCAAGTAGATGAATCAGCCACCCAGTCTGGTGGACAGCCTCTACGCTAGAATCCTTGGAAGCCAAGAGGGCAGGGCTGAAGTCCAGTGCAGTTTTGAAATTGAGTTGGAGCGTTACCTCACAGAGCCTGTCATTGACAGAAAGAGCGGCTTGCCTTTGGAGTGGTGGAAGCAAAATGACGACAGACTTCAATCACTTGCTCCATTGGCAAAGAAGTTTCTGTCCCCCACCTTCCTCGGTCCCAATCGAGTGTTCAGTGAGGTGGGGATTATTTATGATAAGCAGACTGACAGGGGACCAAGCAGACAAGCACTGCTTTCTGCACTACAACCTAAAACTTGAAGGAAAACAGTGCAGATGAGAAGGATCAGCCAATCGTGAAGAAGAAACATTTCTCAGATTAGAGAAGATATGAGAAAGAGGACTGTGATACTGCAATTGTCAAAACAACCAGAAAAGTTGAGAAGGAAAACAGTGCAGATGAGAAGGATCAGCCAATCGTGAAGAAGAAACATTTCTCAGATTAGAGAAGATATGAGAAAAAGAGGACTGTGATACTGCAATTGTCAAAACAACCAAAAAGGTTGAGAAGGAAAACAGTGCAGATGAGAAGGATCCGCCAATCGTGAAGAAACATTTCTTCAGGAAACTGGAAGAAATGAAGAATGAAATGCTTGGAAAAATGAGAGAGTTGGAGGAGAGGATGATAAAGATGGATTCGATCCAAGATGACGTAGATGGGACAAGTGAAGAGGACACAAATCCAGGTGCAAAAAAGCAAAGAGTCTAAGTAGATGAATCAGCCACCCAGTCTGGTGGACAGCCTCTACGCTAGAATCCTTGGAAGCCAAGAGGGCAGGGCTGAAGTCCAGTGCAGTTTTGAAATTGAGTTGGAGCGTTACCTCACAGAGCCTGTCATTGACAGAAAGAGCGGCTTGCCTTTGGAGTGGTGGAAGCAGAATGACGACAGACTTCAATCACTTGCTCCATTGGCAAAGAAGTTTCTGTCCCCCACCTTCCTCGGTCCCAATCGAGTGTTCAGTGAGGTGGGGATTATTTATGATAAGCAGACTGACAGGGGACCAAGCAGACAAGCACTGCTTTCTGCACTACAACCTAAAACTTGAAGGAAAACAGTGCAGATGAGAAGGATCAGCCAATCGTGAAGAAGAAACATTTCTCAGATTAGAGAAGATATGAGAAAGAGGACTGTGATACTGCAATTGTCAAAACAACCAGAAAAGTTGAGAAGGAAAACAGTGCAGATGAGAAGGATCAGCCAATCGTGAAGAAGAAACATTTCTCAGATTAGAGAAGATATGAGAAAGAAGGACTGTGATACTGCAATTGTCAAAACAACCAAAAAGGTTGAGAAGGAAAACAGTGCAGATGAGAAGGATCAGCCAATCGTGAAGAAGAAACATTTCTCAGATTAGAGAAGATATGAGAAAGAAGGACTGTGATACTGCAATTGTCAAAACAACCAGAAAAGGTTGAGAAGGAAAACAGTGCAGATGAGAAGGATCCGCCAATCGTGAAGAAACATTTCTTCAGGAAACTGGAAGAAATGAAGAATGAAATGCTTGGAAAAATGAGAGAGTTGGAGGAGAGGATGATAAAGATGGATTCGATCCAAGATGACGTAGATGGGACAAGTGAAGAGGAGGACACAAATCCAGGTGCAAAAAAGCAAAGAGTCCAAGTAGATGAATCAGCCACCCAGTCTGGTGGACAGCCTCTACGCTAGAATCCTTGGAAGCCAAGAGGGCAGGGCTGAAGTCCAGTGCAGTTTTGAAATTGAGTTGGAGCGTTACCTCACAGAGCCTGTCATTGACAGAAAGAGCGGCTTGCCTTTGGAGTGGTGGAAGCAAAATGACGACAGACTTCAACCACTTGCTCCATTGGCAAAGAAGTTTCTGTCCCCCACCTTCCTCGGTCCCAATCGAGTGTTCAGTGAGGTGGGGATTATTTATGATAAGCAGACTGACAGGGGACCAAGCAGACAAGCACTGCTTTCTGCACTACAACCTAAAACTTGAAGGAAAACAGTGCAGATGAGAAGGATCAGCCAATCGTGAAGAAGAAACATTTCTCAGATTAGAGAAGATATGAGAAAGAGGACTGTGATACTGCAATTGTCAAAACAACCAGAAAAGTTGAGAAGGAAAACAGTGCAGATGAGAAGGATCAGCCAATCGTGAAGAAGAAACATTTCTAAGATTAGAGAAGATATTAGAAAAAGGACTGTGATACTGCAATTGTCAAAACAACCAAAAAGGTTGAGAAGGAAAACAGTGCAGATGAGAAGGATCCGCCAATCGTGAAGAAGAAACATTTCTCAGATTAGAGAAGATATGAGAAAAAGAGGACTGTGATACTGCAATTGTCAAAACAACCAAAAAGGTTGAGAAGGAAAACAGTGCAGATGAGAAGGATCCGCCAATCGTGAAGAAACATTTCTCAGATTAGAGAAGATATGAGAAAAAGAGGACTGTGATACTGCAATTGTCAAAACAACCAAAAAGGTTGAGAAGGAAAACAGTGCAGATGAGAAGGATCCGCCAATCGTGAAGAAACATTTCTTCAGGAAACTGGAAGAAATGAAGAATGAAATGCTTGGAAAAATGAGAGAGTTGGAGGAGAGGATGATAAAGATGGATTCGATCCAAGATGACGTAGATGGGACAAGTGAAGAGGAGGACACAAATCCAGGTGCAAAAAAGCAAAGAGTCCAAGTAGATGAATCAGCCACCCAGTCTGGTGGACAGCCTCTACGCTAGAATCCTTGGAAGCCAAGAGGGCAGGGCTGAAGTCCAGTGCAGTTTTGAAATTGAGTTGGAGCGTTACCTCACAGAGCCTGTCATTGACAGAAAGAGCGGCTTGCCTTTGGAGTGGTGGAAGCAAAATGACGACAGACTTCAATCACTTGCTCCATTGGCAAAGAAGTTTCTGTCCCCCACCTTCCTCGGTCCCAATCGAGTGTTCAGTGAGGTGGGGATTATTTATGATAAGCAGACTGACAGGGGACCAAGCAGACAAGCACTGCTTTCTGCACTACAACCTAAAACTTGAAGGAAAACAGTGCAGATGAGAAGGATCAGCCAATCGTGAAGAAGAAACATTTCTCAGATTAGAGAAGATATGAGAAAGAGGACTGTGATACTGCAATTGTCAAAACAACCAGAAAAGTTGAGAAGGAAAACAGTGCAGATGAGAAGGATCAGCCAATCGTGAAGAAGAAACATTTCTCAGATTAGAGAAGATATGAGAAAAAGAGGACTGTGATACTGCAATTGTCAAAACAACCAAAAAGGTTGAGAAGGAAAACAGTGCAGATGAGAAGGATCCGCCAATCGTGAAGAAACATTTCTTCAGGAAACTGGAAGAAATGAAGAATGAAATGCTTGGAAAAATGAGAGAGTTGGAGGAGAGGATGATAAAGATGGATTCGATCCAAGATGACGTAGATGGGACAAGTGAAGAGGAGGACACAAATCCAGGTGCAAAAAAGCAAAGAGTCCAAGTAGATGAATCAGCCACCCAGTCTGGTGGACAGCCTCTACGCTAGAATCCTTGGAAGCCAAGAGGGCAGGGCTGAAGTCCAGTGCAGTTTTGAAATTGAGTTGGAGCGTTACCTCACAGAGCCTGTCATTGACAGAAAGAGCGGCTTGCCTTTGGAGTGGTGGAAGCAAAATGACGACAGACTTCAACCACTTGCTCCATTGGCAAAGAAGTTTCTGTCCCCCACCTTCCTCGGTCCCAATCGAGTGTTCAGTGAGGTGGGGATTATTTATGATAAGCAGACTGACAGGGGACCAAGCAGACAAGCACTGCTTTCTGTACTACAACCTAAAACTTGAAGGAAAACAGTGCAGATGAGAAGGATCAGCCAATCGTGAAGAAGAAACATTTCTCAGATTAGAGAAGATATGAGAAAGAGGACTGTGATACTGCAATTGTCAAAACAACCAGAAAAGTTGAGAAGGAAAACAGTGCAGATGAGAAGGATCAGCCAATCGTGAAGAAGAAACATTTCTAAGATTAGAGAAGATATTAGAAAGGACTGTGATACTGCAATTGTCAAAACAACCAAAAAGGTTGAGAAGGAAAACAGTGCAGATGAGAAGGATCCGCCAATCGTGAAGAAGAAACATTTCTCAGATTAGAGAAGATATGAGAAAAAGAGGACTGTGATACTGCAATTGTCAAAACAACCAAAAAGGTTGAGAAGGAAAACAGTGCAGATGAGAAGGATCAGCCAATCGTGAAGAAGAAACATTTCTCAGATTAGAGAAGATATGAGAAAGAAGACTGTGATACTGCAATTGTCAAAACAACCAGAAAAGTTGAGAAGGAAAACAGTGCAGATGAGAAGGATCAGCCAATCGTGAAGAAGAAACATTTCTCAGATTAGAGAAGATATGAGAAAGAAGACTGTGATACTGCAATTGTCAAAACAACCAGAAAAGTTGAGAAGGAAAACAGTGCAGATGAGAAGGATCCGCCAATCGTGAAGAAACATTTCTTCAGGAAACTGGAAGAAATGAAGAATGAAATGCTTGGAAAAATGAGAGAGTTGGAGGAGAGGATGATAAAGATGGATTCGATCCAAGATGACGTAGATGGGACAAGTGAAGAGGAGGACACAAATCCAGGTGCAAAAAAGCAAAGAGTCCAAGTAGATGAATCAGCCACCCAGTCTGGTGGACAGCCTCTACGCTAGAATCCTTGGAAGCCAAGAGGGCAGGGCTGAAGTCCAGTGCAGTTTTGAAATTGAGTTGGAGCGTTACCTCACAGAGCCTGTCATTGACAGAAAGAGCGGCTTGCCTTTGGAGTGGTGGAAGCAAAATGACGACAGACTTCAATCACTTGCTCCATTGGCAAAGAAGTTTCTGTCCCCCACCTTCCTCGGTCCCAATCGAGTGTTCAGTGAGGTGGGGATTATTTATGATAAGCAGACTGACAGGGGACCAAGCAGACAAGCACTGCTTTCTGCACTACAACCTAAAACTTGAAGGAAAACAGTGCAGATGAGAAGGATCAGCCAATCGTGAAGAAGAAACATTTCTCAGATTAGAGAAGATATGAGAAAGAGGACTGTGATACTGCAATTGTCAAAACAACCAGAAAAGTTGAGAAGGAAAACAGTGCAGATGAGAAGGATCAGCCAATCGTGAAGAAGAAACATTTCTAAGATTAGAGAAGATATTAGAAAAAGGACTGTGATACTGCAATTGTCAAAACAACCAAAAAGGTTGAGAAGGAAAACAGTGCAGATGAGAAGGATCCGCCAATCGTGAAGAAGAAACATTTCTCAGATTAGAGAAGATATGAGAAAAAGAGGACTGTGATACTGCAATTGTCAAAACAACCAAAAAGGTTGAGAAGGAAAACAGTGCAGATGAGAAGGATCCGCCAATCGTGAAGAAACATTTCTCAGATTAGAGAAGATATGAGAAAAAGAGGACTGTGATACTGCAATTGTCAAAACAACCAAAAAGGTTGAGAAGGAAAACAGTGCAGATGAGAAGGATCCGCCAATCGTGAAGAAACATTTCTTCAGGAAACTGGAAGAAATGAAGAATGAAATGCTTGGAAAAATGAGAGAGTTGGAGGAGAGGATGATAAAGATGGATTCGATCCAAGATGACGTAGATGGGACAAGTGAAGAGGAGGACACAAATCCAGGTGCAAAAAAGCAAAGAGTCCAAGTAGATGAATCAGCCACCCAGTCTGGTGGACAGCCTCTACGCTAGAATCCTTGGAAGCCAAGAGGGCAGGGCTGAAGTCCAGTGCAGTTTTGAAATTGAGTTGGAGCGTTACCTCACAGAGCCTGTCATTGACAGAAAGAGCGGCTTGCCTTTGGAGTGGTGGAAGCAAAATGACGACAGACTTCAATCACTTGCTCCATTGGCAAAGAAGTTTCTGTCCCCCACCTTCCTCGGTCCCAATCGAGTGTTCAGTGAGGTGGGGATTATTTATGATAAGCAGACTGACAGGGGACCAAGCAGACAAGCACTGCTTTCTGCACTACAACCTAAAACTTGAAGGAAAACAGTGCAGATGAGAAGGATCAGCCAATCGTGAAGAAGAAACATTTCTAAGATTAGAGAAGATATTAGAAAAAGGACTGTGATACTGCAATTGTCAAAACAACCAAAAAGGTTGAGAAGGAAAACAGTGCAGATGAGAAGGATCCGCCAATCGTGAAGAAGAAACATTTCTCAGATTAGAGAAGATATTAGAAAAAGAAGACTGTGATACTGCAATTGTCAAAACAACCAAAAAGGTTGAGAAGGAAAACAGTGCAGATGAGAAGGATCCGCCAATCGTGAAGAAGAAACATTTCTCAGATTAGAGAAGATATTAGAAAAAGAAGACTGTGATACTGCAATTGTCAAAACAACCAAAAAGGTTGAGAAGGATAACAGCGCAGATAAGAAGGATCAGCCAATCGTGAAGAAGAAACATTTCTAAGATTAGAGAAGATATTAGAAAAAGGACTGTGATACTGCAATTGTCAAAACAACCAAAAAGGTTGAGAAGGAAAACAGTGCAGATGAGAAGGATCCGCCAATCGTGAAGAAGAAACATTTCTCAGATTAGAGAAGATATTAGAAAAAGTGAAGAGGACTGTGATACTGCAATTGTCAAAACAACCAAAAAGGTTGAGAAGGAAAACAGTGCAGATGAGAAGGATCCGCCAATCGTGAAGAAACATTTCTTCAGGAAACTGGAAGAAATGAAGAATGAAATGCTTGGAAAAATGAGAGAGTTGGAAGAGAGGATGATAAAGATGGATTCGATCCAAGATGACGTAGATGGGACAAGTGAAGAGGAGGACACAAATCCAGGTGCAAAAAAGCAAAGAGTCCAAGTAGATGAATCAGCCACCCAGTCTGGTGGACAGCCTCTACGCTAGAATCCTTGGAAGCCAAGAGGGCAGGGCTGAAGTCCAGTGCAGTTTTGAAATTGAGTTGGAGCGTTACCTCACAGAGCCTGTCATTGACAGAAAGAGCGGCTTGCCTTTGGAGTGGTGGAAGCAAAATGACGACAGACTTCAATCACTTGCTCCATTGGCAAAGAAGTTTCTGTCCCCCACCTTCCTCGGTCCCAATCGAGTGTTCAGTGAGGTGGGGATTATTTATGATAAGCAGACTGACAGGGGACCAAGCAGACAAGCACTGCTTTCTGCACTACAAACTAAAACTTGAAGGAAAACAGTGCAGATGAGAAGGATCAGCCAATCGTGAAGAAGAAACATTTCTCAGATTAGAGAAGATATGAGAAAGAGGACTGTGATACTGCAATTGTCAAAACAACCAGAAAAGTTGAGAAGGAAAACAGTGCAGATGAGAAGGATCAGCCAATCGTGAAGAAGAAACATTTCTCAGATTAGAGAAGATATGAGAAAAAGAGGACTGTGATACTGCAATTGTCAAAACAACCAAAAAGGTTAAGAAGGAAAACAGTGCAGATGAGAAGGATCCGCCAATCGTGAAGAAACATTTCTTCAGGAAACTGGAAGAAATGAAGAATGAAATGCTTGGAAAAATGAGAGAGTTGGAGGAGAGGATGATAAAGATGGATTCGATCCAAGATGACGTAGATGGGACAAGTGAAGAGGACACAAATCCAGGTGCAAAAAAGCAAAGAGTCTAAGTAGATGAATCAGCCACCCAGTCTGGTGGACAGCCTCTACGCTAGAATCCTTGGAAGCCAAGAGGGCAGGGCTGAAGTCCAGTGCAGTTTTGAAATTGAGTTGGAGCGTTACCTCACAGAGCCTGTCATTGACAGAAAGAGCGGCTTGCCTTTGGAGTGGTGGAAGCAGAATGACGACAGACTTCAATCACTTGCTCCATTGGCAAAGAAGTTTCTGTCCCCCACCTTCCTCGGTCCCAATCGAGTGTTCAGTGAGGTGGGGATTATTTATGATAAGCAGACTGACAGGGGACCAAGCAGACAAGCACTGCTTTCTGCACTACAACCTAAAACTTGAAGGAAAACAGTGCAGATGAGAAGGATCAGCCAATCGTGAAGAAGAAACATTTCTCAGATTAGAGAAGATATGAGAAAGAGGACTGTGATACTGCAATTGTCAAAACAACCAGAAAAGTTGAGAAGGAAAACAGTGCAGATGAGAAGGATCAGCCAATCGTGAAGAAGAAACATTTCTCAGATTAGAGAAGATATGAGAAAGAAGACTGTGATACTGCAATTGTCAAAACAACCAGAAAAGTTGAGAAGGAAAACAGTGCAGATGAGAAGGATCAGCCAATCGTGAAGAAGAAACATTTCTCAGATTAGAGAAGATATGAGAAAGAAGACTGTGATACTGCAATTGTCAAAACAACCAGAAAAGTTGAGAAGGAAAACAGTGCAGATGAGAAGGATCCGCCAATCGTGAAGAAACATTTCTTCAGGAAACTGGAAGAAATGAAGAATGAAATGCTTGGAAAAATGAGAGAGTTGGAGGAGAGGATGATAAAGATGGATTCGATCCAAGATGACGTAGATGGGACAAGTGAAGAGGAGGACACAAATCCAGGTGCAAAAAAGCAAAGAGTCCAAGTAGATGAATCAGCCACCCAGTCTGGTGGACAGCCTCTACGCTAGAATCCTTGGAAGCCAAGAGGGCAGGGCTGAAGTCCAGTGCAGTTTTGAAATTGAGTTGGAGCGTTACCTCACAGAGCCTGTCATTGACAGAAAGAGCGGCTTGCCTTTGGAGTGGTGGAAGCAAAATGACGACAGACTTCAACCACTTGCTCCATTGGCAAAGAAGTTTCTGTCCCCCACCTTCCTCGGTCCCAATCGAGTGTTCAGTGAGGTGGGGATTATTTATGATAAGCAGACTGACAGGGGACCAAGCAGACAAGCACTGCTTTCTGCACTACAACCTAAAACTTGAAGGAAAACAGTGCAGATGAGAAGGATCAGCCAATCGTGAAGAAGAAACATTTCTCAGATTAGAGAAGATATGAGAAAGAGGACTGTGATACTGCAATTGTCAAAACAACCAGAAAAGTTGAGAAGGAAAACAGTGCAGATGAGAAGGATCAGCCAATCGTGAAGAAGAAACATTTCTAAGATTAGAGAAGATATTAGAAAAAGGACTGTGATACTGCAATTGTCAAAACAACCAAAAAGGTTGAGAAGGAAAACAGTGCAGATGAGAAGGATCCGCCAATCGTGAAGAAGAAACATTTCTCAGATTAGAGAAGATATGAGAAAAAGAGGACTGTGATACTGCAATTGTCAAAACAACCAAAAAGGTTGAGAAGGAAAACAGTGCAGATGAGAAGGATCCGCCAATCGTGAAGAAACATTTCTCAGATTAGAGAAGATATGAGAAAAAGAGGACTGTGATACTGCAATTGTCAAAACAACCAAAAAGGTTGAGAAGGAAAACAGTGCAGATGAGAAGGATCCGCCAATCGTGAAGAAACATTTCTTCAGGAAACTGGAAGAAATGAAGAATGAAATGCTTGGAAAAATGAGAGAGTTGGAGGAGAGGATGATAAAGATGGATTCGATCCAAGATGACGTAGATGGGACAAGTGAAGAGGAGGACACAAATCCAGGTGCAAAAAAGCAAAGAGTCCAAGTAGATGAATCAGCCACCCAGTCTGGTGGACAGCCTCTACGCTAGAATCCTTGGAAGCCAAGAGGGCAGGGCTGAAGTCCAGTGCAGTTTTGAAATTGAGTTGGAGCGTTACCTCACAGAGCCTGTCATTGACAGAAAGAGCGGCTTGCCTTTGGAGTGGTGGAAGCAAAATGACGACAGACTTCAATCACTTGCTCCATTGGCAAAGAAGTTTCTGTCCCCCACCTTCCTCGGTCCCAATCGAGTGTTCAGTGATGTGGGGATTATTTATGATAAGCAGACTGACAGGGGACCAAGCAGACAAGCACTGCTTTCTGCACTACAACCTAAAACTTGAAGGAAAACAGTGCAGATGAGAAGGATCAGCCAATCGTGAAGAAGAAACATTTCTCAGATTAGAGAAGATATGAGAAAGAGGACTGTGATACTGCAATTGTCAAAACAACCAGAAAAGTTGAGAAGGAAAACAGTGCAGATGAGAAGGATCAGCCAATCGTGAAGAAGAAACATTTCTCAGATTAGAGAAGATATGAGAAAAAGAGGACTGTGATACTGCAATTGTCAAAACAACCAAAAAGGTTGAGAAGGAAAACAGTGCAGATGAGAAGGATCCGCCAATCGTGAAGAAACATTTCTTCAGGAAACTGGAAGAAATGAAGAATGAAATGCTTGGAAAAATGAGAGAGTTGGAGGAGAGGATGATAAAGATGGATTCGATCCAAGATGACGTAGATGGGACAAGTGAAGAGGAGGACACAAATCCAGGTGCAAAAAAGCAAAGAGTCCAAGTAGATGAATCAGCCACCCAGTCTGGTGGACAGCCTCTACGCTAGAATCCTTGGAAGCCAAGAGGGCAGGGCTGAAGTCCAGTGCAGTTTTGAAATTGAGTTGGAGCGTTACCTCACAGAGCCTGTCATTGACAGAAAGAGCGGCTTGCCTTTGGAGTGGTGGAAGCAAAATGACGACAGACTTCAACCACTTGCTCCATTGGCAAAGAAGTTTCTGTCCCCCACCTTCCTCGGTCCCAATCGAGTGTTCAGTGAGGTGGGGATTATTTATGATAAGCAGACTGACAGGGGACCAAGCAGACAAGCACTGCTTTCTGTACTACAACCTAAAACTTGAAGGAAAACAGTGCAGATGAGAAGGATCAGCCAATCGTGAAGAAGAAACATTTCTCAGATTAGAGAAGATATGAGAAAGAGGACTGTGATACTGCAATTGTCAAAACAACCAGAAAAGTTGAGAAGGAAAACAGTGCAGATGAGAAGGATCCGCCAATCGTGAAGAAGAAACATTTCTCAGATTAGAGAAGATATGAGAAAAAGAGGACTGTGATACTGCAATTGTCAAAACAACCAAAAAGGTTGAGAAGGAAAACAGTGCAGATGAGAAGGATCAGCCAATCGTGAAGAAGAAACATTTCTAAGATTAGAGAAGATATTAGAAAAAGGACTGTGATACTGCAATTGTCAAAACAACCAAAAAGGTTGAGAAGGAAAACAGTGCAGATGAGAAGGATCCGCCAATCGTGAAGAAGAAACATTTCTCAGATTAGAGAAGATATTAGAAAAAGAAGACTGTGATACTGCAATTGTCAAAACAACCAAAAAGGTTGAGAAGGAAAACAGTGCAGATGAGAAGGATCCGCCAATCGTGAAGAAGAAACATTTCTCAGATTAGAGAAGATATTAGAAAAAGAAGACTGTGATACTGCAATTGTCAAAACAACCAAAAAGGTTGAGAAGGATAACAGCGCAGATAAGAAGGATCAGCCAATCGTGAAGAAGAAACATTTCTAAGATTAGAGAAGATATTAGAAAAAGGACTGTGATACTGCAATTGTCAAAACAACCAAAAAGGTTGAGAAGGAAAACAGTGCAGATGAGAAGGATCCGCCAATCGTGAAGAAGAAACATTTCTCAGATTAGAGAAGATATTAGAAAAAGTGAAGAGGACTGTGATACTGCAATTGTCAAAACAACCAAAAAGGTTGAGAAGGAAAACAGTGCAGATGAGAAGGATCCGCCAATCGTGAAGAAACATTTCTTCAGGAAACTGGAAGAAATGAAGAATGAAATGCTTGGAAAAATGAGAGAGTTGGAAGAGAGGATGATAAAGATGGATTCGATCCAAGATGACGTAGATGGGACAAGTGAAGAGGAGGACACAAATCCAGGTGCAAAAAAGCAAAGAGTCCAAGTAGATGAATCAGCCACCCAGTCTGGTGGACAGCCTCTACGCTAGAATCCTTGGAAGCCAAGAGGGCAGGGCTGAAGTCCAGTGCAGTTTTGAAATTGAGTTGGAGCGTTACCTCACAGAGCCTGTCATTGACAGAAAGAGCGGCTTGCCTTTGGAGTGGTGGAAGCAAAATGACGACAGACTTCAATCACTTGCTCCATTGGCAAAGAAGTTTCTGTCCCCCACCTTCCTCGGTCCCAATCGAGTGTTCAGTGAGGTGGGGATTATTTATGATAAGCAGACTGACAGGGGACCAAGCAGACAAGCACTGCTTTCTGCACTACAACCTAAAACTTGAAGGAAAACAGTGCAGATGAGAAGGATCAGCCAATCGTGAAGAAGAAACATTTCTCAGATTAGAGAAGATATGAGAAAGAGGACTGTGATACTGCAATTGTCAAAACAACCAGAAAAGTTGAGAAGGAAAACAGTGCAGATGAGAAGGATCAGCCAATCGTGAAGAAGAAACATTTCTAAGATTAGAGAAGATATTAGAAAAAGGACTGTGATACTGCAATTGTCAAAACAACCAAAAAGGTTGAGAAGGAAAACAGTGCAGATGAGAAGGATCCGCCAATCGTGAAGAAGAAACATTTCTCAGATTAGAGAAGATATGAGAAAAAGAGGACTGTGATACTGCAATTGTCAAAACAACCAAAAAGGTTGAGAAGGAAAACAGTGCAGATGAGAAGGATCAGCCAATCGTGAAGAAGAAACATTTCTAAGATTAGAGAAGATATTAGAAAAAGGACTGTGATACTGCAATTGTCAAAACAACCAAAAAGGTTGAGAAGGAAAACAGTGCAGATGAGAAGGATCCGCCAATCGTGAAGAAGAAACATTTCTCAGATTAGAGAAGATATTAGAAAAAGAAGACTGTGATACTGCAATTGTCAAAACAACCAAAAAGGTTGAGAAGGAAAACAGTGCAGATGAGAAGGATCCGCCAATCGTGAAGAAGAAACATTTCTCAGATTAGAGAAGATATTAGAAAAAGAAGACTGTGATACTGCAATTGTCAAAACAACCAAAAAGGTTGAGAAGGATAACAGCGCAGATAAGAAGGATCAGCCAATCGTGAAGAAGAAACATTTCTAAGATTAGAGAAGATATTAGAAAAAGGACTGTGATACTGCAATTGTCAAAACAACCAAAAAGGTTGAGAAGGAAAACAGTGCAGATGAGAAGGATCCGCCAATCGTGAAGAAGAAACATTTCTCAGATTAGAGAAGATATTAGAAAAAGTGAAGAGGACTGTGATACTGCAATTGTCAAAACAACCAAAAAGGTTGAGAAGGAAAACAGTGCAGATGAGAAGGATCCGCCAATCGTGAAGAAACATTTCTTCAGGAAACTGGAAGAAATGAAGAATGAAATGCTTGGAAAAATGAGAGAGTTGGAAGAGAGGATGATAAAGATGGATTCGATCCAAGATGACGTAGATGGGACAAGTGAAGAGGAGGACACAAATCCAGGTGCAAAAAAGCAAAGAGTCCAAGTAGATGAATCAGCCACCCAGTCTGGTGGACAGCCTCTACGCTAGAATCCTTGGAAGCCAAGAGGGCAGGGCTGAAGTCCAGTGCAGTTTTGAAATTGAGTTGGAGCGTTACCTCACAGAGCCTGTCATTGACAGAAAGAGCGGCTTGCCTTTGGAGTGGTGGAAGCAAAATGACGACAGACTTCAATCACTTGCTCCATTGGCAAAGAAGTTTCTGTCCCCCACCTTCCTCGGTCCCAATCGAGTGTTCAGTGAGGTGGGGATTATTTATGATAAGCAGACTGACAGGGGACCAAGCAGACAAGCACTGCTTTCTGCACTACAAACTAAAACTTGAAGGAAAACAGTGCAGATGAGAAGGATCAGCCAATCGTGAAGAAGAAACATTTCTCAGATTAGAGAAGATATGAGAAAGAGGACTGTGATACTGCAATTGTCAAAACAACCAGAAAAGTTGAGAAGGAAAACAGTGCAGATGAGAAGGATCAGCCAATCGTGAAGAAGAAACATTTCTCAGATTAGAGAAGATATGAGAAAAAGAGGACTGTGATACTGCAATTGTCAAAACAACCAAAAAGGTTAAGAAGGAAAACAGTGCAGATGAGAAGGATCCGCCAATCGTGAAGAAGAAACATTTCTCAGATTAGAGAAGATATTAGAAAAAGTGAAGAGGACTGTGATACTGCAATTGTCAAAACAACCAAAAAGGTTGAGAAGGAAAACAGTGCAGATGAGAAGGATCCGCCAATCGTGAAGAAACATTTCTTCAGGAAACTGGAAGAAATGAAGAATGAAATGCTTGGAAAAATGAGAGAGTTGGAAGAGAGGATGATAAAGATGGATTCGATCCAAGATGACGTAGATGGGACAAGTGAAGAGGAGGACACAAATCCAGGTGCAAAAAAGCAAAGAGTCCAAGTAGATGAATCAGCCACCCAGTCTGGTGGACAGCCTCTACGCTAGAATCCTTGGAAGCCAAGAGGGCAGGGCTGAAGTCCAGTGCAGTTTTGAAATTGAGTTGGAGCGTTACCTCACAGAGCCTGTCATTGACAGAAAGAGCGGCTTGCCTTTGGAGTGGTGGAAGCAAAATGACGACAGACTTCAATCACTTGCTCCATTGGCAAAGAAGTTTCTGTCCCCCACCTTCCTCGGTCCCAATCGAGTGTTCAGTGAGGTGGGGATTATTTATGATAAGCAGACTGACAGGGGACCAAGCAGACAAGCACTGCTTTCTGCACTACAACCTAAAACTTGAAGGAAAACAGTGCAGATGAGAAGGATCAGCCAATCGTGAAGAAGAAACATTTCTCAGATTAGAGAAGATATGAGAAAGAGGACTGTGATACTGCAATTGTCAAAACAACCAGAAAAGTTGAGAAGGAAAACAGTGCAGATGAGAAGGATCAGCCAATCGTGAAGAAGAAACATTTCTAAGATTAGAGAAGATATTAGAAAAAGGACTGTGATACTGCAATTGTCAAAACAACCAAAAAGGTTGAGAAGGAAAACAGTGCAGATGAGAAGGATCCGCCAATCGTGAAGAAGAAACATTTCTCAGATTAGAGAAGATATGAGAAAAAGAGGACTGTGATACTGCAATTGTCAAAACAACCAAAAAGGTTGAGAAGGAAAACAGTGCAGATGAGAAGGATCAGCCAATCGTGAAGAAGAAACATTTCTAAGATTAGAGAAGATATTAGAAAAAGGACTGTGATACTGCAATTGTCAAAACAACCAAAAAGGTTGAGAAGGAAAACAGTGCAGATGAGAAGGATCCGCCAATCGTGAAGAAGAAACATTTCTCAGATTAGAGAAGATATTAGAAAAAGAAGACTGTGATACTGCAATTGTCAAAACAACCAAAAAGGTTGAGAAGGAAAACAGTGCAGATGAGAAGGATCCGCCAATCGTGAAGAAGAAACATTTCTCAGATTAGAGAAGATATTAGAAAAAGAAGACTGTGATACTGCAATTGTCAAAACAACCAAAAAGGTTGAGAAGGATAACAGCGCAGATAAGAAGGATCAGCCAATCGTGAAGAAGAAACATTTCTAAGATTAGAGAAGATATTAGAAAAAGGACTGTGATACTGCAATTGTCAAAACAACCAAAAAGGTTGAGAAGGAAAACAGTGCAGATGAGAAGGATCCGCCAATCGTGAAGAAGAAACATTTCTCAGATTAGAGAAGATATTAGAAAAAGTGAAGAGGACTGTGATACTGCAATTGTCAAAACAACCAAAAAGGTTGAGAAGGAAAACAGTGCAGATGAGAAGGATCCGCCAATCGTGAAGAAACATTTCTTCAGGAAACTGGAAGAAATGAAGAATGAAATGCTTGGAAAAATGAGAGAGTTGGAAGAGAGGATGATAAAGATGGATTCGATCCAAGATGACGTAGATGGGACAAGTGAAGAGGAGGACACAAATCCAGGTGCAAAAAAGCAAAGAGTCCAAGTAGATGAATCAGCCACCCAGTCTGGTGGACAGCCTCTACGCTAGAATCCTTGGAAGCCAAGAGGGCAGGGCTGAAGTCCAGTGCAGTTTTGAAATTGAGTTGGAGCGTTACCTCACAGAGCCTGTCATTGACAGAAAGAGCGGCTTGCCTTTGGAGTGGTGGAAGCAAAATGACGACAGACTTCAATCACTTGCTCCATTGGCAAAGAAGTTTCTGTCCCCCACCTTCCTCGGTCCCAATCGAGTGTTCAGTGAGGTGGGGATTATTTATGATAAGCAGACTGACAGGGGACCAAGCAGACAAGCACTGCTTTCTGCACTACAAACTAAAACTTGAAGGAAAACAGTGCAGATGAGAAGGATCAGCCAATCGTGAAGAAGAAACATTTCTCAGATTAGAGAAGATATGAGAAAGAGGACTGTGATACTGCAATTGTCAAAACAACCAGAAAAGTTGAGAAGGAAAACAGTGCAGATGAGAAGGATCAGCCAATCGTGAAGAAGAAACATTTCTCAGATTAGAGAAGATATGAGAAAAAGAGGACTGTGATACTGCAATTGTCAAAACAACCAAAAAGGTTAAGAAGGAAAACAGTGCAGATGAGAAGGATCCGCCAATCGTGAAGAAACATTTCTTCAGGAAACTGGAAGAAATGAAGAATGAAATGCTTGGAAAAATGAGAGAGTTGGAGGAGAGGATGATAAAGATGGATTCGATCCAAGATGACGTAGATGGGACAAGTGAAGAGGACACAAATCCAGGTGCAAAAAAGCAAAGAGTCTAAGTAGATGAATCAGCCACCCAGTCTGGTGGACAGCCTCTACGCTAGAATCCTTGGAAGCCAAGAGGGCAGGGCTGAAGTCCAGTGCAGTTTTGAAATTGAGTTGGAGCGTTACCTCACAGAGCCTGTCATTGACAGAAAGAGCGGCTTGCCTTTGGAGTGGTGGAAGCAGAATGACGACAGACTTCAATCACTTGCTCCATTGGCAAAGAAGTTTCTGTCCCCCACCTTCCTCGGTCCCAATCGAGTGTTCAGTGAGGTGGGGATTATTTATGATAAGCAGACTGACAGGGGACCAAGCAGACAAGCACTGCTTTCTGCACTACAACCTAAAACTTGAAGGAAAACAGTGCAGATGAGAAGGATCAGCCAATCGTGAAGAAGAAACATTTCTCAGATTAGAGAAGATATGAGAAAGAGGACTGTGATACTGCAATTGTCAAAACAACCAGAAAAGTTGAGAAGGAAAACAGTGCAGATGAGAAGGATCAGCCAATCGTGAAGAAGAAACATTTCTCAGATTAGAGAAGATATGAGAAAGAAGACTGTGATACTGCAATTGTCAAAACAACCAGAAAAGTTGAGAAGGAAAACAGTGCAGATGAGAAGGATCAGCCAATCGTGAAGAAGAAACATTTCTCAGATTAGAGAAGATATGAGAAAGAAGACTGTGATACTGCAATTGTCAAAACAACCAGAAAAGTTGAGAAGGAAAACAGTGCAGATGAGAAGGATCCGCCAATCGTGAAGAAACATTTCTTCAGGAAACTGGAAGAAATGAAGAATGAAATGCTTGGAAAAATGAGAGAGTTGGAGGAGAGGATGATAAAGATGGATTCGATCCAAGATGACGTAGATGGGACAAGTGAAGAGGAGGACACAAATCCAGGTGCAAAAAAGCAAAGAGTCCAAGTAGATGAATCAGCCACCCAGTCTGGTGGACAGCCTCTACGCTAGAATCCTTGGAAGCCAAGAGGGCAGGGCTGAAGTCCAGTGCAGTTTTGAAATTGAGTTGGAGCGTTACCTCACAGAGCCTGTCATTGACAGAAAGAGCGGCTTGCCTTTGGAGTGGTGGAAGCAAAATGACGACAGACTTCAACCACTTGCTCCATTGGCAAAGAAGTTTCTGTCCCCCACCTTCCTCGGTCCCAATCGAGTGTTCAGTGAGGTGGGGATTATTTATGATAAGCAGACTGACAGGGGACCAAGCAGACAAGCACTGCTTTCTGCACTACAACCTAAAACTTGAAGGAAAACAGTGCAGATGAGAAGGATCAGCCAATCGTGAAGAAGAAACATTTCTCAGATTAGAGAAGATATGAGAAAGAGGACTGTGATACTGCAATTGTCAAAACAACCAGAAAAGTTGAGAAGGAAAACAGTGCAGATGAGAAGGATCAGCCAATCGTGAAGAAGAAACATTTCTAAGATTAGAGAAGATATTAGAAAAAGGACTGTGATACTGCAATTGTCAAAACAACCAAAAAGGTTGAGAAGGAAAACAGTGCAGATGAGAAGGATCCGCCAATCGTGAAGAAGAAACATTTCTCAGATTAGAGAAGATATGAGAAAAAGAGGACTGTGATACTGCAATTGTCAAAACAACCAAAAAGGTTGAGAAGGAAAACAGTGCAGATGAGAAGGATCCGCCAATCGTGAAGAAACATTTCTCAGATTAGAGAAGATATGAGAAAAAGAGGACTGTGATACTGCAATTGTCAAAACAACCAAAAAGGTTGAGAAGGAAAACAGTGCAGATGAGAAGGATCCGCCAATCGTGAAGAAACATTTCTTCAGGAAACTGGAAGAAATGAAGAATGAAATGCTTGGAAAAATGAGAGAGTTGGAGGAGAGGATGATAAAGATGGATTCGATCCAAGATGACGTAGATGGGACAAGTGAAGAGGAGGACACAAATCCAGGTGCAAAAAAGCAAAGAGTCCAAGTAGATGAATCAGCCACCCAGTCTGGTGGACAGCCTCTACGCTAGAATCCTTGGAAGCCAAGAGGGCAGGGCTGAAGTCCAGTGCAGTTTTGAAATTGAGTTGGAGCGTTACCTCACAGAGCCTGTCATTGACAGAAAGAGCGGCTTGCCTTTGGAGTGGTGGAAGCAAAATGACGACAGACTTCAATCACTTGCTCCATTGGCAAAGAAGTTTCTGTCCCCCACCTTCCTCGGTCCCAATCGAGTGTTCAGTGATGTGGGGATTATTTATGATAAGCAGACTGACAGGGGACCAAGCAGACAAGCACTGCTTTCTGCACTACAACCTAAAACTTGAAGGAAAACAGTGCAGATGAGAAGGATCAGCCAATCGTGAAGAAGAAACATTTCTCAGATTAGAGAAGATATGAGAAAAAGAGGACTGTGATACTGCAATTGTCAAAACAACCAAAAAGGTTGAGAAGGAAAACAGTGCAGATGAGAAGGATCAGCCAATCGTGAAGAAGAAACATTTCTCAGATTAGAGAAGATATGAGAAAGAGGACTGTGATACTGCAATTGTCAAAACAACCAGAAAAGTTGAGAAGGAAAACAGTGCAGATGAGAAGGATCAGCCAATCGTGAAGAAGAAACATTTCTAAGATTAGAGAAGATATTAGAAAAAGGACTGTGATACTGCAATTGTCAAAACAACCAAAAAGGTTGAGAAGGAAAACAGTGCAGATGAGAAGGATCCGCCAATCGTGAAGAAGAAACATTTCTCAGATTAGAGAAGATATGAGAAAAAGAGGACTGTGATACTGCAATTGTCAAAACAACCAAAAAGGTTGAGAAGGAAAACAGTGCAGATGAGAAGGATCCGCCAATCGTGAAGAAACATTTCTTCAGGAAACTGGAAGAAATGAAGAATGAAATGCTTGGAAAAATGAGAGAGTTGGAGGAGAGGATGATAAAGATGGATTCGATCCAAGATGACGTAGATGGGACAAGTGAAGAGGAGGACACAAATCCAGGTGCAAAAAAGCAAAGAGTCCAAGTAGATGAATCAGCCACCCAGTCTGGTGGACAGCCTCTACGCTAGAATCCTTGGAAGCCAAGAGGGCAGGGCTGAAGTCCAGTGCAGTTTTGAAATTGAGTTGGAGCGTTACCTCACAGAGCCTGTCATTGACAGAAAGAGCGGCTTGCCTTTGGAGTGGTGGAAGCAGAATGACGACAGACTTCAACCACTTGCTCCATTGGCAAAGAAGTTTCTGTCCCCCACCTTCCTCGGTCCCAATCGAGTGTTCAGTGAGGTGGGGATTATTTATGATAAGCAGACTGACAGGGGACCAAGCAGACAAGCACTGCTTTCTGCACTACAACCTAAAACTTGAAGGAAAACAGTGCAGATGAGAAGGATCAGCCAATCGTGAAGAAGAAACATTTCTAAGATTAGAGAAGATATTAGAAAAAGGACTGTGATACTGCAATTGTCAAAACAACCAAAAAGGTTGAGAAGGAAAACAGTGCAGATGAGAAGGATCCGCCAATCGTGAAGAAGAAACATTTCTCAGATTAGAGAAGATATGAGAAAAAGAGGACTGTGATACTGCAATTGTCAAAACAACCAAAAAGGTTGAGAAGGAAAACAGTGCAGATGAGAAGGATCAGCCAATCGTGAAGAAGAAACATTTCTAAGATTAGAGAAGATATTAGAAAAAGGACTGTGATACTGCAATTGTCAAAACAACCAAAAAGGTTGAGAAGGAAAACAGTGCAGATGAGAAGGATCCGCCAATCGTGAAGAAGAAACATTTCTCAGATTAGAGAAGATATTAGAAAAAGAAGACTGTGATACTGCAATTGTCAAAACAACCAAAAAGGTTGAGAAGGAAAACAGTGCAGATGAGAAGGATCCGCCAATCGTGAAGAAGAAACATTTCTCAGATTAGAGAAGATATTAGAAAAAGAAGACTGTGATACTGCAATTGTCAAAACAACCAAAAAGGTTGAGAAGGATAACAGCGCAGATAAGAAGGATCAGCCAATCGTGAAGAAGAAACATTTCTCAGATTAGAGAAGATATTAGAAAAAGAAGACTGTGATACTGCAATTGTCAAAACAACCAAAAAGGTTGAGAAGGATAACAGCGCAGATAAGAAGGATCAGCCAATCGTGAAGAAGAAACATTTCTCAGATTAGAGAAGATATTAGAAAAAGTGAAGAGGACTGTGATACTGCAATTGTCAAAACAACCAAAAAGGTTGAGAAGGAAAACAGTGCAGATGAGAAGGATCCGCCAATCGTGAAGAAACATTTCTTCAGGAAACTGGAAGAAATGAAGAATGAAATGCTTGGAAAAATGAGAGAGTTGGAAGAGAGGATGATAAAGATGGATTCGATCCAAGATGACGTAGATGGGACAAGTGAAGAGGAGGACACAAATCCAGGTGCAAAAAAGCAAAGAGTCCAAGTAGATGAATCAGCCACCCAGTCTGGTGGACAGCCTCTACGCTAGAATCCTTGGAAGCCAAGAGGGCAGGGCTGAAGTCCAGTGCAGTTTTGAAATTGAGTTGGAGCGTTACCTCACAGAGCCTGTCATTGACAGAAAGAGCGGCTTGCCTTTGGAGTGGTGGAAGCAGAATGACGACAGACTTCAATCACTTGCTCCATTGGCAAAGAAGTTTCTGTCCCCCACCTTCCTCGGTCCCAATCGAGTGTTCAGTGAGGTGGGGATTATTTATGATAAGCAGACTGACAGGGGACCAAGCAGACAAGCACTGCTTTCTGCACTACAACCTAAAACTTGAAGGAAAACAGTGCAGATGAGAAGGATCAGCCAATCGTGAAGAAGAAACATTTCTAAGATTCGAGAAGATATGAGAAAGAGGACTGTGATACTGCAATTGTCAAAACAACCAGAAAAGTTGAGAAGGAAAACAGTGCAGATGAGAAGGATCAGCCAATCGTGAAGAAGAAACATTTCTAAGATTAGAGAAGATATTAGAAAAAGGACTGTGATACTGCAATTGTCAAAACAACCAAAAAGGTTGAGAAGGAAAACAGTGCAGATGAGAAGGATCCGCCAATCGTGAAGAAGAAACATTTCTCAGATTAGAGAAGATATGAGAAAAAGAGGACTGTGATACTGCAATTGTCAAAACAACCAAAAAGGTTGAGAAGGAAAACAGTGCAGATGAGAAGGATCCGCCAATCGTGAAGAAACATTTCTTCAGGAAACTGGAAGAAATGAAGAATGAAATGCTTGGAAAAATGAGAGAGTTGGAGGAGAGGATGATAAAGATGGATTCGATCCAAGATGACGTAGATGGGACAAGTGAAGAGGAGGACACAAATCCAGGTGCAAAAAAGCAAAGAGTCCAAGTAGATGAATCAGCCACCCAGTCTGGTGGACAGCCTCTACGCTAGAATCCTTGGAAGCCAAGAGGGCAGGGCTGAAGTCCAGTGCAGTTTTGAAATTGAGTTGGAGCGTTACCTCACAGAGCCTGTCATTGACAGAAAGAGCGGCTTGCCTTTGGAGTGGTGGAAGCAGAATGACGACAGACTTCAATCACTTGCTCCATTGGCAAAGAAGTTTCTGTCCCCCACCTTCCTCGGTCCCAATCGAGTGTTCAGTGAGGTGGGGATTATTTATGATAAGCAGACTGACAGGGGACCAAGCAGACAAGCACTGCTTTCTGCACTACAACCTAAAACTTGAAGGAAAACAGTGCAGATGAGAAGGATCAGCCAATCGTGAAGAAGAAACATTTCTCAGATTAGAGAAGATATGAGAAAAGAGGACTGTGATACTGCAATTGTCAAAACAACCAGAAAAGGTTGAGAAGGAAAACAGTGCAGATGAGAAGGATCCGCCAATCGTGAAGAAGAAACATTTCTCAGATTAGAGAAGATATGAGAAAAAGAGGACTGTGATACTGCAATTGTCAAAACAACCAAAAAGGTTGAGAAGGAAAACAGTGCAGATGAGAAGGATCCGCCAATCGTGAAGAAGAAACATTTCTCAGATTAGAGAAGATATGAGAAAAAGAGGACTGTGATACTGCAATTGTCAAAACAACCAAAAAGGTTGAGAAGGAAAACAGTGCAGATGAGAAGGATCCGCCAATCGTGAAGAAACATTTCTTCAGGAAACTGGAAGAAATGAAGAATGAAATGCTTGGAAAAATGAGAGAGTTGGAGGAGAGGATGATAAAGATGGATTCGATCCAAGATGACGTAGATGGGACAAGTGAAGAGGAGGACACAAATCCAGGTGCAAAAAAGCAAAGAGTCCAAGTAGATGAATCAGCCACCCAGTCTGGTGGACAGCCTCTACGCTAGAATCCTTGGAAGCCAAGAGGGCAGGGCTGAAGTCCAGTGCAGTTTTGAAATTGAGTTGGAGCGTTACCTCACAGAGCCTGTCATTGACAGAAAGAGCGGCTTGCCTTTGGAGTGGTGGAAGCAGAATGACGACAGACTTCAATCACTTGCTCCATTGGCAAAGAAGTTTCTGTCCCCCACCTTCCTCGGTCCCAATCGAGTGTTCAGTGAGGTGGGGATTATTTATGATAAGCAGACTGACAGGGGACCAAGCAGACAAGCACTGCTTTCTGCACTACAACCTAAAACTTGAAGGAAAACAGTGCAGATGAGAAGGATCAGCCAATCGTGAAGAAGAAACATTTCTCAGATTAGAGAAGATATGAGAAAAGAGGACTGTGATACTGCAATTGTCAAAACAACCAAAAAGGTTGAGAAGGAAAACAGTGCAGATGAGAAGGATCAGCCAATCGTGAAGAAGAAACATTTCTAAGATTAGAGAAGATATTAGAAAAAGGACTGTGATACTGCAATTGTCAAAACAACCAAAAAGGTTGAGAAGGAAAACAGTGCAGATGAGAAGGATCCGCCAATCGTGAAGAAGAAACATTTCTCAGATTAGAGAAGATATGAGAAAAAGAGGACTGTGATACTGCAATTGTCAAAACAACCAAAAAGGTTGAGAAGGAAAACAGTGCAGATGAGAAGGATCCGCCAATCGTGAAGAAGAAACATTTCTCAGATTAGAGAAGATATGAGAAAAAAGAGGACTGTGATACTGCAATTGTCAAAACAACCAAAAAGGTTGAGAAGGAAAACAGTGCAGATGAGAAGGATCCGCCAATCGTGAAGAAGAAACATTTCTCAGATTAGAGAAGATATGAGAAAAAGAGGACTGTGATACTGCAATTGTCAAAACAACCAAAAAGGTTGAGAAGGAAAACAGTGCAGATGAGAAGTATCCGCCAATCGTGAAGAAGAAACATTTCTCAGATTAGAGAAGATATTAGAAAAAGTGAAGAGGACTGTGATACTGCAATTGTCAAAACAACCAAAAAGGTTGAGAAGGAAAACAGTGCAGATGAGAAGGATCAGCTAATCGTGAAGAAGAAACATTTCTCAGATTAGAGAAGATATTAGAAAAAGTGAAGAGGACTGTGATACTGCAATTGTCAAAACAACCAAAAAGGTTGAGAAGGAAAACAATGCAGATGAGAAGGGTCCGCCAATCGTGAAGAAACATTTCTTCAGGAAACTGGAAGAAATGAAGAATGAAATGCTTGGAAAAATGAGAGAGTTGGAGGAGAGGATGATAAAGATGGATTTGATCCAAGATGACGTAGATGGGACAAGTGAAGAGGAGGACACAAATCCAGGTGCAAAAAAAGCAAAGAGTCCAAGTAGATGAATCAGCCACCCAGTCTGGTGGACAGCCTCTACGCTAGAATCCTTGGAAGCCAAGAGGGCAGGGCTGAAGTCCAGTGCAGTTTTGAAATTGAGTTGGAGCGTTACCTCACAGAGCCTGTCATTGACAGAAAGAGCGGCTTGCCTTTGGAGTGGTGGAAGCAGAATGACGACAGACTTCAATCACTTGCTCCATTGGCAAAGAAGTTTCTGTCCCCCACCTTCCTCGGTCCCAATCGAGTGTTCAGTGAGGTGGGGATTATTTATGATAAGCAGACTGACAGGGGACCAAGCAGACAAGCACTGCTTTCTGCACTACAACCTAAAACTTGAAGGAAAACAGTGCAGATGAGAAGGATCAGCCAATCGTGAAGAAGAAACATTTCTCAGATTAGAGAAGATATGAGAAAGAGGACTGTGATACTGCAATTGTCAAAACAACCAGAAAAGTTGAGAAGGAAAACAGTGCAGATGAGAAGGATCAGCCAATCGTGAAGAAGAAACATTTCTCAGATTAGAGAAGATATGAGAAAAAGAGGACTGTGATACTGCAATTGTCAAAACAACCAAAAAGGTTGAGAAGGAAAACAGTGCAGATGAGAAGGATCCGCCAATCGTGAAGAAACATTTCTTCAGGAAACTGGAAGAAATGAAGAATGAAATGCTTGGAAAAATGAGAGAGTTGGAGGAGAGGATGATAAAGATGGATTCGATCCAAGATGACGTAGATGGGACAAGTGAAGAGGAGGACACAAATCCAGGTGCAAAAAAGCAAAGAGTCCAAGTAGATGAATCAGCCACCCAGTCTGGTGGACAGCCTCTACGCTAGAATCCTTGGAAGCCAAGAGGGCAGGGCTGAAGTCCAGTGCAGTTTTGAAATTGAGTTGGAGCGTTACCTCACAGAGCCTGTCATTGACAGAAAGAGCGGCTTGCCTTTGGAGTGGTGGAAGCAGAATGACGACAGACTTCAATCACTTGCTCCATTGGCAAAGAAGTTTCTGTCCCCCACCTTCCTCGGTCCCAATCGAGTGTTCAGTGAGGTGGGGATTATTTATGATAAGCAGACTGACAGGGGACCAAGCAGACAAGCACTGCTTTCTGCACTACAACCTAAAACTTGAAGGAAAACAGTGCAGATGAGAAGGATCAGCCAATCGTGAAGAAGAAACATTTCTCAGATTAGAGAAGATATGAGAAAGAGGACTGTGATACTGCAATTGTCAAAACAACCAGAAAAGTTGAGAAGGAAAACAGTGCAGATGAGAAGGATCCGCCAATCGTGAAGAAGAAACATTTCTCAGATTAGAGAAGATATTAGAAAAAGAAGACTGTGATACTGCAATTGTCAAAACAACCAAAAAGGTTGAGAAGGATAACAGTGCAGATGAGAAGGATCAGCCAATCGTGAAGAAGAAACATTTCTCAGATTAGAGAAGATATTAGAAAAAGTGAAGAGGACTGTGATACTGCAATTGTCAAAACAACCAAAAAGGTTGAGAAGGAAAACAGTGCAGATGAGAAGGATCCGCCAATCGTGAAGAAACATTTCTTCAGGAAACTGGAAGAAATGAAGAATGAAATGCTTGGAAAAATGAGAGAGTTGGAGGAGAGGATGATAAAGATGGATTCGATCCAAGATGACGTAGATGGGACAAGTGAAGAGGAGGACACAAATCCAGGTGCAAAAAAGCAAAGAGTCCAAGTAGATGAATCAGCCACCCAGTCTGGTGGACAGCCTCTACGCTAGAATCCTTGGAAGCCAAGAGGGCAGGGCTGAAGTCCAGTGCAGTTTTGAAATTGAGTTGGAGCGTTACCTCACAGAGCCTGTCATTGACAGAAAGAGCGGCTTGCCTTTGGAGTGGTGGAAGCAGAATGACGACAGACTTCAATCACTTGCTCCATTGGCAAAGAAGTTTCTGTCCCCCACCTTCCTCGGTCCCAATCGAGTGTTCAGTGAGGTGGGGATTATTTATGATAAGCAGACTGACAGGGGACCAAGCAGACAAGCACTGCTTTCTGCACTACAACCTAAAACTTGAAGGAAAACAGTGCAGATGAGAAGGATCAGCCAATCGTGAAGAAGAAACATTTCTAAGATTCGAGAAGATATTAGAAAAAGGACTGTGATACTGCAATTGTCAAAACAACCAAAAAGGTTGAGAAGGAAAACAGTGCAGATGAGAAGGATCCGCCAATCGTGAAGAAGAAACATTTCTCAGATTAGAGAAGATATGAGAAAAAGAGGACTGTGATACTGCAATTGTCAAAACAACCAAAAAGGTTGAGAAGGAAAACAGTGCAGATGAGAAGGATCCGCCAATCGTGAAGAAACATTTCTTCAGGAAACTGGAAGAAATGAAGAATGAAATGCTTGGAAAAATGAGAAGAGTTGGAGGAGAGGATGATAAAGATGGATTCGATCCAAGATGACGTAGATGGGACAAGTGAAGAGGAGGACACAAATCCAGGTGCAAAAAAGCAAAGAGTCCAAGTAGATGAATCAGCCACCCAGTCTGGTGGACAGCCTCTACGCTAGAATCCTTGGAAGCCAAGAGGGCAGGGCTGAAGTCCAGTGCAGTTTTGAAATTGAGTTGGAGCGTTACCTCACAGAGCCTGTCATTGACAGAAAGAGCGGCTTGCCTTTGGAGTGGTGGAAGCAGAATGACGACAGACTTCAATCACTTGCTCCATTGGCAAAGAAGTTTCTGTCCCCCACCTTCCTCGGTCCCAATCGAGTGTTCAGTGAGGTGGGGATTATTTATGATAAGCAGACTGACAGGGGACCAAGCAGACAAGCACTGCTTTCTGCACTACAACCTAAAACTTGAAGGAAAACAGTGCAGATGAGAAGGATCAGCCAATCGTGAAGAAGAAACATTTCTCAGATTAGAGAAGATATGAGAAAGAGGACTGTGATACTGCAATTGTCAAAACAACCAGAAAAGTTGAGAAGGAAAACAGTGCAGATGAGAAGGATCAGCCAATCGTGAAGAAGAAACATTTCTAAGATTAGAGAAGATATTAGAAAAAGGACTGTGATACTGCAATTGTCAAAACAACCAAAAAGGTTGAGAAGGAAAACAGTGCAGATGAGAAGGATCCGCCAATCGTGAAGAAGAAACATTTCTCAGATTAGAGAAGATATGAGAAAAAGAGGACTGTGATACTGCAATTGTCAAAACAACCAAAAAGGTTGAGAAGGAAAACAGTGCAGATGAGAAGGATCCGCCAATCGTGAAGAAACATTTCTTCAGGAAACTGGAAGAAATGAAGAATGAAATGCTTGGAAAAATGAGAGAGTTGGAGGAGAGGATGATAAAGATGGATTCGATCCAAGATGACGTAGATGGGACAAGTGAAGAGGAGGACACAAATCCAGGTGCAAAAAAGCAAAGAGTCCAAGTAGATGAATCAGCCACCCAGTCTGGTGGACAGCCTCTACGCTAGAATCCTTGGAAGCCAAGAGGGCAGGGCTGAAGTCCAGTGCAGTTTTGAAATTGAGTTGGAGCGTTACCTCACAGAGCCTGTCATTGACAGAAAGAGCGGCTTGCCTTTGGAGTGGTGGAAGCAGAATGACGACAGACTTCAATCACTTGCTCCATTGGCAAAGAAGTTTCTGTCCCCCACCTTCCTCGGTCCCAATCGAGTGTTCAGTGAGGTGGGGATTATTTATGATAAGCAGACTGACAGGGGACCAAGCAGACAAGCACTGCTTTCTGCACTACAACCTAAAACTTGAAGGAAAACAGTGCAGATGAGAAGGATCAGCCAATCGTGAAGAAGAAACATTTCTCAGATTAGAGAAGATATGAGAAAGAGGACTGTGATACTGCAATTGTCAAAACAACCAGAAAAGTTGAGAAGGAAAACAGTGCAGATGAGAAGGATCAGCCAATCGTGAAGAAGAAACATTTCTAAGATTAGAGAAGATATTAGAAAAAGGACTGTGATACTGCAATTGTCAAAACAACCAAAAAGGTTGAGAAGGAAAACAGTGCAGATGAGAAGGATCCGCCAATCGTGAAGAAGAAACATTTCTCAGATTAGAGAAGATATGAGAAAAAGAGGACTGTGATACTGCAATTGTCAAAACAACCAAAAAGGTTGAGAAGGAAAACAGTGCAGATGAGAAGGATCCGCCAATCGTGAAGAAGAAACATTTCTCAGATTAGAGAAGATATGAGAAAAAAGAGGACTGTGATACTGCAATTGTCAAAACAACCAAAAAGGTTGAGAAGGAAAACAGTGCAGATGAGAAGGATCCGCCAATCGTGAAGAAGAAACATTTCTCAGATTAGAGAAGATATGAGAAAAAGAGGACTGTGATACTGCAATTGTCAAAACAACCAAAAAGGTTGAGAAGGAAAACAGTGCAGATGAGAAGTATCCGCCAATCGTGAAGAAGAAACATTTCTCAGATTAGAGAAGATATTAGAAAAAGTGAAGAGGACTGTGATACTGCAATTGTCAAAACAACCAAAAAGGTTGAGAAGGAAAACAGTGCAGATGAGAAGGATCAGCTAATCGTGAAGAAGAAACATTTCTCAGATTAGAGAAGATATTAGAAAAAGTGAAGAGGACTGTGATACTGCAATTGTCAAAACAACCAAAAAGGTTGAGAAGGAAAACAATGCAGATGAGAAGGGTCCGCCAATCGTGAAGAAACATTTCTTCAGGAAACTGGAAGAAATGAAGAATGAAATGCTTGGAAAAATGAGAGAGTTGGAGGAGAGGATGATAAAGATGGATTTGATCCAAGATGACGTAGATGGGACAAGTGAAGAGGAGGACACAAATCCAGGTGCAAAAAAAGCAAAGAGTCCAAGTAGATGAATCAGCCACCCAGTCTGGTGGACAGCCTCTACGCTAGAATCCTTGGAAGCCAAGAGGGCAGGGCTGAAGTCCAGTGCAGTTTTGAAATTGAGTTGGAGCGTTACCTCACAGAGCCTGTCATTGACAGAAAGAGCGGCTTGCCTTTGGAGTGGTGGAAGCAGAATGACGACAGACTTCAATCACTTGCTCCATTGGCAAAGAAGTTTCTGTCCCCCACCTTCCTCGGTCCCAATCGAGTGTTCAGTGAGGTGGGGATTATTTATGATAAGCAGACTGACAGGGGACCAAGCAGACAAGCACTGCTTTCTGCACTACAACCTAAAACTTGAAGGAAAACAGTGCAGATGAGAAGGATCAGCCAATCGTGAAGAAGAAACATTTCTCAGATTAGAGAAGATATGAGAAAGAGGACTGTGATACTGCAATTGTCAAAACAACCAGAAAAGTTGAGAAGGAAAACAGTGCAGATGAGAAGGATCAGCCAATCGTGAAGAAGAAACATTTCTAAGATTAGAGAAGATATTAGAAAAAGGACTGTGATACTGCAATTGTCAAAACAACCAAAAAGGTTGAGAAGGAAAACAGTGCAGATGAGAAGGATCCGCCAATCGTGAAGAAGAAACATTTCTCAGATTAGAGAAGATATGAGAAAAAGAGGACTGTGATACTGCAATTGTCAAAACAACCAAAAAGGTTGAGAAGGAAAACAGTGCAGATGAGAAGGATCCGCCAATCGTGAAGAAACATTTCTTCAGGAAACTGGAAGAAATGAAGAATGAAATGCTTGGAAAAATGAGAGAGTTGGAGGAGAGGATGATAAAGATGGATTCGATCCAAGATGACGTAGATGGGACAAGTGAAGAGGAGGACACAAATCCAGGTGCAAAAAAGCAAAGAGTCCAAGTAGATGAATCAGCCACCCAGTCTGGTGGACAGCCTCTACGCTAGAATCCTTGGAAGCCAAGAGGGCAGGGCTGAAGTCCAGTGCAGTTTTGAAATTGAGTTGGAGCGTTACCTCACAGAGCCTGTCATTGACAGAAAGAGCGGCTTGCCTTTGGAGTGGTGGAAGCAGAATGACGACAGACTTCAACCACTTGCTCCATTGGCAAAGAAGTTTCTGTCCCCCACCTTCCTCGGTCCCAATCGAGTGTTCAGTGAGGTGGGGATTATTTATGATAAGCAGACTGACAGGGGACCAAGCAGACAAGCACTGCTTTCTGCACTACAACCTAAAACTTGAAGGAAAACAGTGCAGATGAGAAGGATCAGCCAATCGTGAAGAAGAAACATTTCTCAGATTAGAGAAGATATGAGAAAGAGGACTGTGATACTGCAATTGTCAAAACAACCAGAAAAGGTTGAGAAGGAAAACAGTGCAGATGAGAAGGATCAGCCAATCGTGAAGAAGAAACATTTCTAAGATTAGAGAAGATATTAGAAAAAGGACTGTGATACTGCAATTGTCAAAACAACCAAAAAGGTTGAGAAGGAAAACAGTGCAGATGAGAAGGATCCGCCAATCGTGAAGAAGAAACATTTCTCAGATTAGAGAAGATATGAGAAAAAGAGGACTGTGATACTGCAATTGTCAAAACAACCAAAAAGGTTGAGAAGGAAAACAGTGCAGATGAGAAGGATCCGCCAATCGTGAAGAAACATTTCTTCAGGAAACTGGAAGAAATGAAGAATGAAATGCTTGGAAAAATGAGAGAGTTGGAGGAGAGGATGATAAAGATGGATTCGATCCAAGATGACGTAGATGGGACAAGTGAAGAGGAGGACACAAATCCAGGTGCAAAAAAGCAAAGAGTCCAAGTAGATGAATCAGCCACCCAGTCTGGTGGACAGCCTCTACGCTAGAATCCTTGGAAGCCAAGAGGGCAGGGCTGAAGTCCAGTGCAGTTTTGAAATTGAGTTGGAGCGTTACCTCACAGAGCCTGTCATTGACAGAAAGAGCGGCTTGCCTTTGGAGTGGTGGAAGCAGAATGACGACAGACTTCAATCACTTGCTCCATTGGCAAAGAAGTTTCTGTCCCCCACCTTCCTCGGTCCCAATCGAGTGTTCAGTGAGGTGGGGATTATTTATGATAAGCAGACTGACAGGGGACCAAGCAGACAAGCACTGCTTTCTGCACTACAACCTAAAACTTGAAGGAAAACAGTGCAGATGAGAAGGATCAGCCAATCGTGAAGAAGAAACATTTCTCAGATTAGAGAAGATATGAGAAAGAGGACTGTGATACTGCAATTGTCAAAACAACCAGAAAAGTTGAGAAGGAAAACAGTGCAGATGAGAAGGATCAGCCAATCGTGAAGAAGAAACATTTCTAAGATTAGAGAAGATATTAGAAAAAGGACTGTGATACTGCAATTGTCAAAACAACCAAAAAGGTTGAGAAGGAAAACAGTGCAGATGAGAAGGATCCGCCAATCGTGAAGAAGAAACATTTCTCAGATTAGAGAAGATATGAGAAAAAGAGGACTGTGATACTGCAATTGTCAAAACAACCAAAAAGGTTGAGAAGGAAAACAGTGCAGATGAGAAGGATCCGCCAATCGTGAAGAAGAAACATTTCTCAGATTAGAGAAGATATGAGAAAAAAGAGGACTGTGATACTGCAATTGTCAAAACAACCAAAAAGGTTGAGAAGGAAAACAGTGCAGATGAGAAGGATCCGCCAATCGTGAAGAAGAAACATTTCTCAGATTAGAGAAGATATGAGAAAAAGAGGACTGTGATACTGCAATTGTCAAAACAACCAAAAAGGTTGAGAAGGAAAACAGTGCAGATGAGAAGTATCCGCCAATCGTGAAGAAGAAACATTTCTCAGATTAGAGAAGATATTAGAAAAAGTGAAGAGGACTGTGATACTGCAATTGTCAAAACAACCAAAAAGGTTGAGAAGGAAAACAGTGCAGATGAGAAGGATCAGCTAATCGTGAAGAAGAAACATTTCTCAGATTAGAGAAGATATTAGAAAAAGTGAAGAGGACTGTGATACTGCAATTGTCAAAACAACCAAAAAGGTTGAGAAGGAAAACAATGCAGATGAGAAGGGTCCGCCAATCGTGAAGAAACATTTCTTCAGGAAACTGGAAGAAATGAAGAATGAAATGCTTGGAAAAATGAGAGAGTTGGAGGAGAGGATGATAAAGATGGATTTGATCCAAGATGACGTAGATGGGACAAGTGAAGAGGAGGACACAAATCCAGGTGCAAAAAAAGCAAAGAGTCCAAGTAGATGAATCAGCCACCCAGTCTGGTGGACAGCCTCTACGCTAGAATCCTTGGAAGCCAAGAGGGCAGGGCTGAAGTCCAGTGCAGTTTTGAAATTGAGTTGGAGCGTTACCTCACAGAGCCTGTCATTGACAGAAAGAGCGGCTTGCCTTTGGAGTGGTGGAAGCAGAATGACGACAGACTTCAATCACTTGCTCCATTGGCAAAGAAGTTTCTGTCCCCCACCTTCCTCGGTCCCAATCGAGTGTTCAGTGAGGTGGGGATTATTTATGATAAGCAGACTGACAGGGGACCAAGCAGACAAGCACTGCTTTCTGCACTACAACCTAAAACTTGAAGGAAAACAGTGCAGATGAGAAGGATCAGCCAATCGTGAAGAAGAAACATTTCTCAGATTAGAGAAGATATGAGAAAGAGGACTGTGATACTGCAATTGTCAAAACAACCAGAAAAGTTGAGAAGGAAAACAGTGCAGATGAGAAGGATCAGCCAATCGTGAAGAAGAAACATTTCTAAGATTAGAGAAGATATTAGAAAAAGGACTGTGATACTGCAATTGTCAAAACAACCAAAAAGGTTGAGAAGGAAAACAGTGCAGATGAGAAGGATCCGCCAATCGTGAAGAAGAAACATTTCTCAGATTAGAGAAGATATGAGAAAAAAGAGGACTGTGATACTGCAATTGTCAAAACAACCAAAAAGGTTGAGAAGGAAAACAGTGCAGATGAGAAGGATCCGCCAATCGTGAAGAAGAAACATTTCTCAGATTAGAGAAGATATGAGAAAAAGAGGACTGTGATACTGCAATTGTCAAAACAACCAAAAAGGTTGAGAAGGAAAACAGTGCAGATGAGAAGTATCCGCCAATCGTGAAGAAGAAACATTTCTCAGATTAGAGAAGATATTAGAAAAAGTGAAGAGGACTGTGATACTGCAATTGTCAAAACAACCAAAAAGGTTGAGAAGGAAAACAGTGCAGATGAGAAGGATCAGCTAATCGTGAAGAAGAAACATTTCTCAGATTAGAGAAGATATTAGAAAAAGTGAAGAGGACTGTGATACTGCAATTGTCAAAACAACCAAAAAGGTTGAGAAGGAAAACAATGCAGATGAGAAGGGTCCGCCAATCGTGAAGAAACATTTCTTCAGGAAACTGGAAGAAATGAAGAATGAAATGCTTGGAAAAATGAGAGAGTTGGAGGAGAGGATGATAAAGATGGATTTGATCCAAGATGACGTAGATGGGACAAGTGAAGAGGAGGACACAAATCCAGGTGCAAAAAAAGCAAAGAGTCCAAGTAGATGAATCAGCCACCCAGTCTGGTGGACAGCCTCTACGCTAGAATCCTTGGAAGCCAAGAGGGCAGGGCTGAAGTCCAGTGCAGTTTTGAAATTGAGTTGGAGCGTTACCTCACAGAGCCTGTCATTGACAGAAAGAGCGGCTTGCCTTTGGAGTGGTGGAAGCAGAATGACGACAGACTTCAATCACTTGCTCCATTGGCAAAGAAGTTTCTGTCCCCCACCTTCCTCGGTCCCAATCGAGTGTTCAGTGAGGTGGGGATTATTTATGATAAGCAGACTGACAGGGGACCAAGCAGACAAGCACTGCTTTCTGCACTACAACCTAAAACTTGAAGGAAAACAGTGCAGATGAGAAGGATCAGCCAATCGTGAAGAAGAAACATTTCTCAGATTAGAGAAGATATGAGAAAGAGGACTGTGATACTGCAATTGTCAAAACAACCAGAAAGGTTGAGAAGGAAAACAGTGCAGATGAGAAGGATCAGCTAATCGTGAAGAAGAAACATTTCTCAGATTAGAGAAGATATTAGAAAAAGTGAAGAGGACTGTGATACTGCAATTGTCAAAACAACCAAAAAGGTTGAGAAGGAAAACAGTGCAGATGAGAAGGATCAGCTAATCGTGAAGAAGAAACATTTCTCAGATTAGAGAAGATATTAGAAAAAGTGAAGAGGACTGTGATACTGCAATTGTCAAAACAACCAAAAAGGTTGAGAAGGAAAACAATGCAGATGAGAAGGGTCCGCCAATCGTGAAGAAACATTTCTTCAGGAAACTGGAAGAAATGAAGAATGAAATGCTTGGAAAAATGAGAGAGTTGGAGGAGAGGATGATAAAGATGGATTTGATCCAAGATGACGTAGATGGGACAAGTGAAGAGGAGGACACAAATCCAGGTGCAAAAAAAGCAAAGAGTCCAAGTAGATGAATCAGCCACCCAGTCTGGTGGACAGCCTCTACGCTAGAATCCTTGGAAGCCAAGAGGGCAGGGCTGAAGTCCAGTGCAGTTTTGAAATTGAGTTGGAGCGTTACCTCACAGAGCCTGTCATTGACAGAAAGAGCGGCTTGCCTTTGGAGTGGTGGAAGCAGAATGACGACAGACTTCAATCACTTGCTCCATTGGCAAAGAAGTTTCTGTCCCCCACCTTCCTCGGTCCCAATCGAGTGTTCAGTGAGGTGGGGATTATTTATGATAAGCAGACTGACAGGGGACCAAGCAGACAAGCACTGCTTTCTGCACTACAACCTAAAACTTGAAGGAAAACAGTGCAGATGAGAAGGATCAGCCAATCGTGAAGAAGAAACATTTCTCAGATTAGAGAAGATATGAGAAAGAGGACTGTGATACTGCAATTGTCAAAACAACCAGAAAGGTTGAGAAGGAAAACAGTGCAGATGAGAAGGATCAGCCAATCGTGAAGAAGAAACATTTCTAAGATTAGAGAAGATATTAGAAAAAGGACTGTGATACTGCAATTGTCAAAACAACCAAAAAGGTTGAGAAGGAAAACAGTGCAGATGAGAAGGATCCGCCAATCGTGAAGAAGAAACATTTCTCAGATTAGAGAAGATATGAGAAAAAGAGGACTGTGATACTGCAATTGTCAAAACAACCAAAAAGGTTGAGAAGGAAAACAGTGCAGATGAGAAGGATCCGCCAATCGTGAAGAAACATTTCTTCAGGAAACTGGAAGAAATGAAGAATGAAATGCTTGGAAAAATGAGAGAGTTGGAGGAGAGGATGATAAAGATGGATTCGATCCAAGATGACGTAGATGGGACAAGTGAAGAGGAGGACACAAATCCAGGTGCAAAAAAGCAAAGAGTCCAAGTAGATGAATCAGCCACCCAGTCTGGTGGACAGCCTCTACGCTAGAATCCTTGGAAGCCAAGAGGGCAGGGCTGAAGTCCAGTGCAGTTTTGAAATTGAGTTGGAGCGTTACCTCACAGAGCCTGTCATTGACAGAAAGAGCGGCTTGCCTTTGGAGTGGTGGAAGCAGAATGACGACAGACTTCAACCACTTGCTCCATTGGCAAAGAAGTTTCTGTCCCCCACCTTCCTCGGTCCCAATCGAGTGTTCAGTGAGGTGGGGATTATTTATGATAAGCAGACTGACAGGGGACCAAGCAGACAAGCACTGCTTTCTGCACTACAACCTAAAACTTGAAGGAAAACAGTGCAGATGAGAAGGATCAGCCAATCGTGAAGAAGAAACATTTCTAAGATTAGAGAAGATATTAGAAAAAGGACTGTGATACTGCAATTGTCAAAACAACCAAAAAGGTTGAGAAGGAAAACAGTGCAGATGAGAAGGATCCGCCAATCGTGAAGAAGAAACATTTCTCAGATTAGAGAAGATATGAGAAAAAGAGGACTGTGATACTGCAATTGTCAAAACAACCAAAAAGGTTGAGAAGGAAAACAGTGCAGATGAGAAGGATCAGCTAATCGTGAAGAAGAAACATTTCTCAGATTAGAGAAGATATTAGAAAAAGTGAAGAGGACTGTGATACTGCAATTGTCAAAACAACCAAAAAGGTTGAGAAGGAAAACAATGCAGATGAGAAGGGTCCGCCAATCGTGAAGAAACATTTCTTCAGGAAACTGGAAGAAATGAAGAATGAAATGCTTGGAAAAATGAGAGAGTTGGAGGAGAGGATGATAAAGATGGATTTGATCCAAGATGACGTAGATGGGACAAGTGAAGAGGAGGACACAAATCCAGGTGCAAAAAAAGCAAAGAGTCCAAGTAGATGAATCAGCCACCCAGTCTGGTGGACAGCCTCTACGCTAGAATCCTTGGAAGCCAAGAGGGCAGGGCTGAAGTCCAGTGCAGTTTTGAAATTGAGTTGGAGCGTTACCTCACAGAGCCTGTCATTGACAGAAAGAGCGGCTTGCCTTTGGAGTGGTGGAAGCAGAATGACGACAGACTTCAATCACTTGCTCCATTGGCAAAGAAGTTTCTGTCCCCCACCTTCCTCGGTCCCAATCGAGTGTTCAGTGAGGTGGGGATTATTTATGATAAGCAGACTGACAGGGGACCAAGCAGACAAGCACTGCTTTCTGCACTACAACCTAAAACTTGAAGGAAAACAGTGCAGATGAGAAGGATCAGCCAATCGTGAAGAAGAAACATTTCTCAGATTAGAGAAGATATGAGAAAGAGGACTGTGATACTGCAATTGTCAAAACAACCAGAAAAGTTGAGAAGGAAAACAGTGCAGATGAGAAGGATCAGCCAATCGTGAAGAAGAAACATTTCTAAGATTAGAGAAGATATTAGAAAAAGGACTGTGATACTGCAATTGTCAAAACAACCAAAAAGGTTGAGAAGGAAAACAGTGCAGATGAGAAGGATCCGCCAATCGTGAAGAAGAAACATTTCTCAGATTAGAGAAGATATGAGAAAAAAGAGGACTGTGATACTGCAATTGTCAAAACAACCAAAAAGGTTGAGAAGGAAAACAGTGCAGATGAGAAGGATCCGCCAATCGTGAAGAAGAAACATTTCTCAGATTAGAGAAGATATGAGAAAAAGAGGACTGTGATACTGCAATTGTCAAAACAACCAAAAAGGTTGAGAAGGAAAACAGTGCAGATGAGAAGTATCCGCCAATCGTGAAGAAGAAACATTTCTCAGATTAGAGAAGATATTAGAAAAAGTGAAGAGGACTGTGATACTGCAATTGTCAAAACAACCAAAAAGGTTGAGAAGGAAAACAGTGCAGATGAGAAGGATCAGCTAATCGTGAAGAAGAAACATTTCTCAGATTAGAGAAGATATTAGAAAAAGTGAAGAGGACTGTGATACTGCAATTGTCAAAACAACCAAAAAGGTTGAGAAGGAAAACAATGCAGATGAGAAGGGTCCGCCAATCGTGAAGAAACATTTCTTCAGGAAACTGGAAGAAATGAAGAATGAAATGCTTGGAAAAATGAGAGAGTTGGAGGAGAGGATGATAAAGATGGATTTGATCCAAGATGACGTAGATGGGACAAGTGAAGAGGAGGACACAAATCCAGGTGCAAAAAAAGCAAAGAGTCCAAGTAGATGAATCAGCCACCCAGTCTGGTGGACAGCCTCTACGCTAGAATCCTTGGAAGCCAAGAGGGCAGGGCTGAAGTCCAGTGCAGTTTTGAAATTGAGTTGGAGCGTTACCTCACAGAGCCTGTCATTGACAGAAAGAGCGGCTTGCCTTTGGAGTGGTGGAAGCAGAATGACGACAGACTTCAATCACTTGCTCCATTGGCAAAGAAGTTTCTGTCCCCCACCTTCCTCGGTCCCAATCGAGTGTTCAGTGAGGTGGGGATTATTTATGATAAGCAGACTGACAGGGGACCAAGCAGACAAGCACTGCTTTCTGCACTACAACCTAAAACTTGAAGGAAAACAGTGCAGATGAGAAGGATCAGCCAATCGTGAAGAAGAAACATTTCTCAGATTAGAGAAGATATGAGAAAGAGGACTGTGATACTGCAATTGTCAAAACAACCAGAAAGGTTGAGAAGGAAAACAGTGCAGATGAGAAGGATCAGCCAATCGTGAAGAAGAAACATTTCTAAGATTAGAGAAGATATTAGAAAAAGGACTGTGATACTGCAATTGTCAAAACAACCAAAAAGGTTGAGAAGGAAAACAGTGCAGATGAGAAGGATCCGCCAATCGTGAAGAAGAAACATTTCTCAGATTAGAGAAGATATGAGAAAAAGAGGACTGTGATACTGCAATTGTCAAAACAACCAAAAAGGTTGAGAAGGAAAACAGTGCAGATGAGAAGGATCCGCCAATCGTGAAGAAACATTTCTTCAGGAAACTGGAAGAAATGAAGAATGAAATGCTTGGAAAAATGAGAGAGTTGGAGGAGAGGATGATAAAGATGGATTCGATCCAAGATGACGTAGATGGGACAAGTGAAGAGGAGGACACAAATCCAGGTGCAAAAAAGCAAAGAGTCCAAGTAGATGAATCAGCCACCCAGTCTGGTGGACAGCCTCTACGCTAGAATCCTTGGAAGCCAAGAGGGCAGGGCTGAAGTCCAGTGCAGTTTTGAAATTGAGTTGGAGCGTTACCTCACAGAGCCTGTCATTGACAGAAAGAGCGGCTTGCCTTTGGAGTGGTGGAAGCAGAATGACGACAGACTTCAACCACTTGCTCCATTGGCAAAGAAGTTTCTGTCCCCCACCTTCCTCGGTCCCAATCGAGTGTTCAGTGAGGTGGGGATTATTTATGATAAGCAGACTGACAGGGGACCAAGCAGACAAGCACTGCTTTCTGCACTACAACCTAAAACTTGAAGGAAAACAGTGCAGATGAGAAGGATCAGCCAATCGTGAAGAAGAAACATTTCTAAGATTAGAGAAGATATTAGAAAAAGGACTGTGATACTGCAATTGTCAAAACAACCAAAAAGGTTGAGAAGGAAAACAGTGCAGATGAGAAGGATCCGCCAATCGTGAAGAAGAAACATTTCTCAGATTAGAGAAGATATGAGAAAAAGAGGACTGTGATACTGCAATTGTCAAAACAACCAAAAAGGTTGAGAAGGAAAACAGTGCAGATGAGAAGGATCAGCCAATCGTGAAGAAGAAACATTTCTAAGATTAGAGAAGATATTAGAAAAAGGACTGTGATACTGCAATTGTCAAAACAACCAAAAAGGTTGAGAAGGAAAACAGTGCAGATGAGAAGGATCAGCCAATCGTGAAGAAGAAACATTTCTAAGATTAGAGAAGATATTAGAAAAAGGACTGTGATACTGCAATTGTCAAAACAACCAAAAAGGTTGAGAAGGAAAACAGTGCAGATGAGAAGGATCCGCCAATCGTGAAGAAGAAACATTTCTCAGATTAGAGAAGATATTAGAAAAAGAAGACTGTGATACTGCAATTGTCAAAACAACCAAAAAGGTTGAGAAGGAAAACAGTGCAGATGAGAAGGATCCGCCAATCGTGAAGAAACATTTCTCAGATTAGAGAAGATATTAGAAAAAGAAGACTGTGATACTGCAATTGTCAAAACAACCAAAAAGGTTGAGAAGGATAACAGCGCAGATAAGAAGGATCAGCCAATCGTGAAGAAGAAACATTTCTCAGATTAGAGAAGATATTAGAAAAAGTGAAGAGGACTGTGATACTGCAATTGTCAAAACAACCAAAAAGGTTGAGAAGGAAAACAGTGCAGATGAGAAGGATCCGCCAATCGTGAAGAAACATTTCTTCAGGAAACTGGAAGAAATGAAGAATGAAATGCTTGGAAAAATGAGAGAGTTGGAAGAGAGGATGATAAAGATGGATTCGATCCAAGATGACGTAGATGGGACAAGTGAAGAGGAGGACACAAATCCAGGTGCAAAAAAGCAAAGAGTCCAAGTAGATGAATCAGCCACCCAGTCTGGTGGACAGCCTCTACGCTAGAATCCTTGGAAGCCAAGAGGGCAGGGCTGAAGTCCAGTGCAGTTTTGAAATTGAGTTGGAGCGTTACCTCACAGAGCCTGTCATTGACAGAAAGAGCGGCTTGCCTTTGGAGTGGTGGAAGCAGAATGACGACAGACTTCAATCACTTGCTCCATTGGCAAAGAAGTTTCTGTCCCCCACCTTCCTCGGTCCCAATCGAGTGTTCAGTGAGGTGGGGATTATTTATGATAAGCAGACTGACAGGGGACCAAGCAGACAAGCACTGCTTTCTGCACTACAACCTAAAACTTGAAGGAAAACAGTGCAGATGAGAAGGATCAGCCAATCGTGAAGAAGAAACATTTCTAAGATTCGAGAAGATATTAGAAAAAGGACTGTGATAGTGCAATTGTCAAAACAACCAAAAAGGTTGAGAAGGAAAACAGTGCAGATGAGAAGGATCCGCCAATCGTGAAGAAGAAACATTTCTCAGATTAGAGAAGATATGAGAAAAAGAGGACTGTGATACTGCAATTGTCAAAACAACCAAAAAGGTTGAGAAGGAAAACAGTGCAGATGAGAAGGATCAGCCAATCGTGAAGAAGAAACATTTCTAAGATTAGAGAAGATATTAGAAAAAGGACTGTGATACTGCAATTGTCAAAACAACCAAAAAGGTTGAGAAGGAAAACAGTGCAGATGAGAAGGATCCGCCAATCGTGAAGAAGAAACATTTCTCAGATTAGAGAAGATATTAGAAAAAGAAGACTGTGATACTGCAATTGTCAAAACAACCAAAAAGGTTGAGAAGGAAAACAGTGCAGATGAGAAGGATCCGCCAATCGTGAAGAAGAAACATTTCTCAGATTAGAGAAGATATTAGAAAAAGAAGACTGTGATACTGCAATTGTCAAAACAACCAAAAAGGTTGAGAAGGATAACAGCGCAGATAAGAAGGATCAGCCAATCGTGAAGAAGAAACATTTCTCAGATTAGAGAAGATATTAGAAAAAGTGAAGAGGACTGTGATACTGCAATTGTCAAAACAACCAAAAAGGTTGAGAAGGAAAACAGTGCAGATGAGAAGGATCCGCCAATCGTGAAGAAACATTTCTTCAGGAAACTGGAAGAAATGAAGAATGAAATGCTTGGAAAAATGAGAGAGTTGGAAGAGAGGATGATAAAGATGGATTCGATCCAAGATGACGTAGATGGGACAAGTGAAGAGGAGGACACAAATCCAGGTGCAAAAAAGCAAAGAGTCCAAGTAGATGAATCAGCCACCCAGTCTGGTGGACAGCCTCTACGCTAGAATCCTTGGAAGCCAAGAGGGCAGGGCTGAAGTCCAGTGCAGTTTTGAAATTGAGTTGGAGCGTTACCTCACAGAGCCTGTCATTGACAGAAAGAGCGGCTTGCCTTTGGAGTGGTGGAAGCAGAATGACGACAGACTTCAATCACTTGCTCCATTGGCAAAGAAGTTTCTGTCCCCCACCTTCCTCGGTCCCAATCGAGTGTTCAGTGAGGTGGGGATTATTTATGATAAGCAGACTGACAGGGGACCAAGCAGACAAGCACTGCTTTCTGCACTACAACCTAAAACTTGAAGGAAAACAGTGCAGATGAGAAGGATCAGCCAATCGTGAAGAAGAAACATTTCTAAGATTCGAGAAGATATTAGAAAAAGGACTGTGATAGTGCAATTGTCAAAACAACCAAAAAGGTTGAGAAGGAAAACAGTGCAGATGAGAAGGATCCGCCAATCGTGAAGAAGAAACATTTCTCAGATTAGAGAAGATATGAGAAAAAGAGGACTGTGATACTGCAATTGTCAAAACAACCAAAAAGGTTGAGAAGGAAAACAGTGCAGATGAGAAGGATCAGCCAATCGTGAAGAAGAAACATTTCTAAGATTAGAGAAGATATTAGAAAAAGGACTGTGATACTGCAATTGTCAAAACAACCAAAAAGGTTGAGAAGGAAAACAGTGCAGATGAGAAGGATCCGCCAATCGTGAAGAAGAAACATTTCTCAGATTAGAGAAGATATTAGAAAAAGAAGACTGTGATACTGCAATTGTCAAAACAACCAAAAAGGTTGAGAAGGAAAACAGTGCAGATGAGAAGGATCCGCCAATCGTGAAGAAGAAACATTTCTCAGATTAGAGAAGATATTAGAAAAAGAAGACTGTGATACTGCAATTGTCAAAACAACCAAAAAGGTTGAGAAGGATAACAGCGCAGATAAGAAGGATCAGCCAATCGTGAAGAAGAAACATTTCTCAGATTAGAGAAGATATTAGAAAAAGTGAAGAGGACTGTGATACTGCAATTGTCAAAACAACCAAAAAGGTTGAGAAGGAAAACAGTGCAGATGAGAAGGATCCGCCAATCGTGAAGAAACATTTCTTCAGGAAACTGGAAGAAATGAAGAATGAAATGCTTGGAAAAATGAGAGAGTTGGAAGAGAGGATGATAAAGATGGATTCGATCCAAGATGACGTAGATGGGACAAGTGAAGAGGAGGACACAAATCCAGGTGCAAAAAAGCAAAGAGTCCAAGTAGATGAATCAGCCACCCAGTCTGGTGGACAGCCTCTACGCTAGAATCCTTGGAAGCCAAGAGGGCAGGGCTGAAGTCCAGTGCAGTTTTGAAATTGAGTTGGAGCGTTACCTCACAGAGCCTGTCATTGACAGAAAGAGCGGCTTGCCTTTGGAGTGGTGGAAGCAGAATGACGACAGACTTCAATCACTTGCTCCATTGGCAAAGAAGTTTCTGTCCCCCACCTTCCTCGGTCCCAATCGAGTGTTCAGTGAGGTGGGGATTATTTATGATAAGCAGACTGACAGGGGACCAAGCAGACAAGCACTGCTTTCTGCACTACAACCTAAAACTTGAAGGAAAACAGTGCAGATGAGAAGGATCAGCCAATCGTGAAGAAGAAACATTTCTAAGATTCGAGAAGATATTAGAAAAAGGACTGTGATAGTGCAATTGTCAAAACAACCAAAAAGGTTGAGAAGGAAAACAGTGCAGATGAGAAGGATCCGCCAATCGTGAAGAAGAAACATTTCTCAGATTAGAGAAGATATGAGAAAGAGGACTGTGATACTGCAATTGTCAAAACAACCAGAAAAGTTGAGAAGGAAAACAGTGCAGATGAGAAGGATCAGCCAATCGTGAAGAAGAAACATTTCTAAGATTAGAGAAGATATTAGAAAAAGGACTGTGATACTGCAATTGTCAAAACAACCAAAAAGGTTGAGAAGGAAAACAGTGCAGATGAGAAGGATCCGCCAATCGTGAAGAAGAAACATTTCTCAGATTAGAGAAGATATGAGAAAAAGAGGACTGTGATACTGCAATTGTCAAAACAACCAAAAAGGTTGAGAAGGAAAACAGTGCAGATGAGAAGGATCCGCCAATCGTGAAGAAACATTTCTTCAGGAAACTGGAAGAAATGAAGAATGAAATGCTTGGAAAAATGAGAAGAGTTGGAGGAGAGGATGATAAAGATGGATTCGATCCAAGATGACGTAGATGGGACAAGTGAAGAGGAGGACACAAATCCAGGTGCAAAAAAGCAAAGAGTCCAAGTAGATGAATCAGCCACCCAGTCTGGTGGACAGCCTCTACGCTAGAATCCTTGGAAGCCAAGAGGGCAGGGCTGAAGTCCAGTGCAGTTTTGAAATTGAGTTGGAGCGTTACCTCACAGAGCCTGTCATTGACAGAAAGAGCGGCTTGCCTTTGGAGTGGTGGAAGCAGAATGACGACAGACTTCAATCACTTGCTCCATTGGCAAAGAAGTTTCTGTCCCCCACCTTCCTCGGTCCCAATCGAGTGTTCAGTGAGGTGGGGATTATTTATGATAAGCAGACTGACAGGGGACCAAGCAGACAAGCACTGCTTTCTGCACTACAACCTAAAACTTGAAGGAAAACAGTGCAGATGAGAAGGATCAGCCAATCGTGAAGAAGAAACATTTCTAAGATTAGAGAAGATATTAGAAAAAGGACTGTGATACTGCAATTGTCAAAACAACCAAAAAGGTTGAGAAGGAAAACAGTGCAGATGAGAAGGATCCGCCAATCGTGAAGAAGAAACATTTCTCAGATTAGAGAAGATATGAGAAAAAGAGGACTGTGATACTGCAATTGTCAAAACAACCAAAAAGGTTGAGAAGGAAAACAGTGCAGATGAGAAGGATCCGCCAATCGTGAAGAAACATTTCTTCAGGAAACTGGAAGAAATGAAGAATGAAATGCTTGGAAAAATGAGAGAGTTGGAGGAGAGGATGATAAAGATGGATTCGATCCAAGATGACGTAGATGGGACAAGTGAAGAGGAGGACACAAATCCAGGTGCAAAAAAGCAAAGAGTCCAAGTAGATGAATCAGCCACCCAGTCTGGTGGACAGCCTCTACGCTAGAATCCTTGGAAGCCAAGAGGGCAGGGCTGAAGTCCAGTGCAGTTTTGAAATTGAGTTGGAGCGTTACCTCACAGAGCCTGTCATTGACAGAAAGAGCGGCTTGCCTTTGGAGTGGTGGAAGCAGAATGACGACAGACTTCAATCACTTGCTCCATTGGCAAAGAAGTTTCTGTCCCCCACCTTCCTCGGTCCCAATCGAGTGTTCAGTGAGGTGGGGATTATTTATGATAAGCAGACTGACAGGGGACCAAGCAGACAAGCACTGCTTTCTGCACTACAACCTAAAACTTGAAGGAAAACAGTGCAGATGAGAAGGATCAGCCAATCGTGAAGAAGAAACATTTCTCAGATTAGAGAAGATATGAGAAAGAGGACTGTGATACTGCAATTGTCAAAACAACCAGAAAAGTTGAGAAGGAAAACAGTGCAGATGAGAAGGATCAGCCAATCGTGAAGAAGAAACATTTCTAAGATTAGAGAAGATATTAGAAAAAGGACTGTGATACTGCAATTGTCAAAACAACCAAAAAGGTTGAGAAGGAAAACAGTGCAGATGAGAAGGATCCGCCAATCGTGAAGAAGAAACATTTCTCAGATTAGAGAAGATATGAGAAAAAGAGGACTGTGATACTGCAATTGTCAAAACAACCAAAAAGGTTGAGAAGGAAAACAGTGCAGATGAGAAGGATCCGCCAATCGTGAAGAAGAAACATTTCTCAGATTAGAGAAGATATGAGAAAAAGAGGACTGTGATACTGCAATTGTCAAAACAACCAAAAAGGTTGAGAAGGAAAACAGTGCAGATGAGAAGGATCCGCCAATCGTGAAGAAGAAACATTTCTCAGATTAGAGAAGATATGAGAAAAAGAGGACTGTGATACTGCAATTGTCAAAACAACCAAAAAGGTTGAGAAGGAAAACAGTGCAGATGAGAAGGATCCGCCAATCGTGAAGAAGAAACATTTCTCAGATTAGAGAAGATATGAGAAAAAGAGGACTGTGATACTGCAATTGTCAAAACAACCAAAAAGGTTGAGAAGGAAAACAGTGCAGATGAGAAGGATCCGCCAATCGTGAAGAAATATTTCTTCAGGAAACTGGAAGAAATGAAGAATGAAATGCTTGGAAAAATGAGAGAGTTGGAGGAGAGGATGATAAAGATGGATTCGATCCAAGATGACGTAGATGGGACAAGTGAAGAGGAGGACACAAATCCAGGTGCAAAAAAGCAAAGAGTCCAAGTAGATGAATCAGCCACCCAGTCTGGTGGACAGCCTCTACGCTAGAATCCTTGGAAGCCAAGAGGGCAGGGCTGAAGTCCAGTGCAGTTTTGAAATTGAGTTGGAGCGTTACCTCACAGAGCCTGTCATTGACAGAAAGAGCGGCTTGCCTTTGGAGTGGTGGAAGCAAAATGACGACAGACTTCAATCACTTGCTCCATTGGCAAAGAAGTTTCTGTCCCCCACCTTCCTCGGTCCCAATCGAGTGTTCAGTGAGGTGGGGATTATTTATGATAAGCAGACTGACAGGGGACCAAGCAGACAAGCACTGCTTTCTGCACTACAACCTAAAACTTGAAGGAAAACAGTGCAGATGAGAAGGATCAGCCAATCGTGAAGAAGAAACATTTCTCAGATTAGAGAAGATATGAGAAAGAGGACTGTGATACTGCAATTGTCAAAACAACCAGAAAAGTTGAGAAGGAAAACAGTGCAGATGAGAAGGATCAGCCAATCGTGAAGAAGAAACATTTCTAAGATTAGAGAAGATATTAGAAAAAGGACTGTGATACTGCAATTGTCAAAACAACCAAAAAGGTTGAGAAGGAAAACAGTGCAGATGAGAAGGATCCGCCAATCGTGAAGAAGAAACATTTCTCAGATTAGAGAAGATATGAGAAAAAAGAGGACTGTGATACTGCAATTGTCAAAACAACCAAAAAGGTTGAGAAGGAAAACAGTGCAGATGAGAAGGATCCGCCAATCGTGAAGAAGAAACATTTCTCAGATTAGAGAAGATATGAGAAAAAGAGGACTGTGATACTGCAATTGTCAAAACAACCAAAAAGGTTGAGAAGGAAAACAGTGCAGATGAGAAGTATCCGCCAATCGTGAAGAAGAAACATTTCTCAGATTAGAGAAGATATTAGAAAAAGTGAAGAGGACTGTGATACTGCAATTGTCAAAACAACCAAAAAGGTTGAGAAGGAAAACAGTGCAGATGAGAAGGATCAGCTAATCGTGAAGAAGAAACATTTCTCAGATTAGAGAAGATATTAGAAAAAGTGAAGAGGACTGTGATACTGCAATTGTCAAAACAACCAAAAAGGTTGAGAAGGAAAACAGTGCAGATGAGAAGGATCCGCCAATCGTGAAGAAACATTTCTTCAGGAAACTGGAAGAAATGAAGAATGAAATGCTTGGAAAAATGAGAGAGTTGGAAGAGAGGATGATAAAGATGGATTCGATCCAAGATGACGTAGATGGGACAAGTGAAGAGGAGGACACAAATCCAGGTGCAAAAAAGCAAAGAGTCCAAGTAGATGAATCAGCCACCCAGTCTGGTGGACAGCCTCTACGCTAGAATCCTTGGAAGCCAAGAGGGCAGGGCTGAAGTCCAGTGCAGTTTTGAAATTGAGTTGGAGCGTTACCTCACAGAGCCTGTCATTGACAGAAAGAGCGGCTTGCCTTTGGAGTGGTGGAAGCAGAATGACGACAGACTTCAATCACTTGCTCCATTGGCAAAGAAGTTTCTGTCCCCCACCTTCCTCGGTCCCAATCGAGTGTTCAGTGAGGTGGGGATTATTTATGATAAGCAGACTGACAGGGGACCAAGCAGACAAGCACTGCTTTCTGCACTACAACCTAAAACTTGAAGGAAAACAGTGCAGATGAGAAGGATCAGCCAATCGTGAAGAAGAAACATTTCTCAGATAAGAGAAGATATGAGAAAGAGGACTGTGATACTGCAATTGTCAAAACAACCAGAAAAGTTGAGAAGGAAAACAGTGCAGATGAGAAGGATCAGCCAATCGTGAAGAAGAAACATTTCTAAGATTAGAGAAGATATTAGAAAAAGGACTGTGATACTGCAATTGTCAAAACAACCAAAAAGGTTGAGAAGGAAAACAGTGCAGATGAGAAGGATCCGCCAATCGTGAAGAAGAAACATTTCTCAGATTAGAGAAGATATGAGAAAAAGAGGACTGTGATACTGCAATTGTCAAAACAACCAAAAAGGTTGAGAAGGAAACCAGTGCAGATGAGAAGGATCCGCCAATCGTGAAGAAACATTTCTTCAGGAAACTGGAAGAAATGAAGAATGAAATGCTTGGAAAAATGAGAGAGTTGGAGGAGAGGATGATAAAGATGGATTCGATCCAAGATGACGTAGATGGGACAAGTGAAGAGGAGGACACAAATCCAGGTGCAAAAAAGCAAAGAGTCCAAGTAGATGAATCAGCCACCCAGTCTGGTGGACAGCCTCTACGCTAGAATCCTTGGAAGCCAAGAGGGCAGGGCTGAAGTCCAGTGCAGTTTTGAAATTGAGTTGGAGCGTTACCTCACAGAGCCTGTCATTGACAGAAAGAGCGGCTTGCCTTTGGAGTGGTGGAAGCAGAATGACGACAGACTTCAATCACTTGCTCCATTGGCAAAGAAGTTTCTGTCCCCCACCTTCCTCGGTCCCAATCGAGTGTTCAGTGAGGTGGGGATTATTTATGATAAGCAGACTGACAGGGGACCAAGCAGACAAGCACTGCTTTCTGCACTACAACCTAAAACTTGAAGGAAAACAGTGCAGATGAGAAGGATCAGCCAATCGTGAAGAAGAAACATTTCTAAGATTAGAGAAGATATTAGAAAAAGGACTGTGATACTGCAATTGTCAAAACAACCAAAAAGGTTGAGAAGGAAAACAGTGCAGATGAGAAGGATCCGCCAATCGTGAAGAAGAAACATTTCTCAGATTAGAGAAGATATGAGAAAAAGAGGACTGTGATACTGCAATTGTCAAAACAACCAAAAAGGTTGAGAAGGAAAACAGTGCAGATGAGAAGGATCCGCCAATCGTGAAGAAGAAACATTTCTCAGATTAGAGAAGATATGAGAAAAAGAGGACTGTGATACTGCAATTGTCAAAACAACCAAAAAGGTTGAGAAGGAAAACAGTGCAGATGAGAAGGATCCGCCAATCGTGAAGAAGAAACATTTCTCAGATTAGAGAAGATATGAGAAAAAGAGGACTGTGATACTGCAATTGTCAAAACAACCAAAAAGGTTGAGAAGGAAAACAGTGCAGATGAGAAGGATCCGCCAATCGTGAAGAAATATTTCTTCAGGAAACTGGAAGAAATGAAGAATGAAATGCTTGGAAAAATGAGAGAGTTGGAGGAGAGGATGATAAAGATGGATTCGATCGAAGATGACGTAGATGGGACAAGTGAAGAGGAGGACACAAATCCAGGTGCAAAAAAGCAAAGAGTCCAAGTAGATGAATCAGCCACCCAGTCTGGTGGACAGCCTCTACGCTAGAATCCTTGGAAGCCAAGAGGGCAGGGCTGAAGTCCAGTGCAGTTTTGAAATTGAGTTGGAGCGTTACCCCACAGAGCCTGTCATTGACAGAAAGAGCGGCTTGCCTTTGGAGTGGTGGAAGCAAAATGACGACAGACTTCAATCACTTGCTCCATTGGCAAAGAAGTTTCTGTCCCCCACCTTCCTCGGTCCCAATCGAGTGTTCAGTGAGGTGGGGATTATTTATGATAAGCAGACTGACAGGGGACCAAGCAGACAAGCACTGCTTTCTGCACTACAACCTAAAACTTGAAGGAAAACAGTGCAGATGAGAAGGATCAGCCAATCGTGAAGAAGAAACATTTCTCAGATTAGAGAAGATATGAGAAAGAGGACTGTGATACTGCAATTGTCAAAACAACCAGAAAAGTTGAGAAGGAAAACAGTGCAGATGAGAAGGATCAGCCAATCGTGAAGAAGAAACATTTCTAAGATTAGAGAAGATATTAGAAAAAGGACTGTGATACTGCAATTGTCAAAACAACCAAAAAGGTTGAGAAGGAAAACAGTGCAGATGAGAAGGATCCGCCAATCGTGAAGAAGAAACATTTCTCAGATTAGAGAAGATATGAGAAAAAAGAGGACTGTGATACTGCAATTGTCAAAACAACCAAAAAGGTTGAGAAGGAAAACAGTGCAGATGAGAAGGATCCGCCAATCGTGAAGAAGAAACATTTCTCAGATTAGAGAAGATATTAGAAAAAGTGAAGAGGACTGTGATACTGCAATTGTCAAAACAACCAAAAAGGTTGAGAAGGAAAACAGTGCAGATGAGAAGGATCCGCCAATCGTGAAGAAGAAACATTTCTCAGATTAGAGAAGATATGAGAAAAAGAGGACTGTGATACTGCAATTGTCAAAACAACCAAAAAGGTTGAGAAGGAAAACAGTGCAGATGAGAAGGATCCGCCAATCGTGAAGAAACATTTCTTCAGGAAACTGGAAGAAATGAAGAATGAAATGCTTGGAAAAATGAGAAGAGTTGGAGGAGAGGATGATAAAGATGGATTCGATCCAAGATGACGTAGATGGGACAAGTGAAGAGGAGGACACAAATCCAGGTGCAAAAAAGCAAAGAGTCCAAGTAGATGAATCAGCCACCCAGTCTGGTGGACAGCCTCTACGCTAGAATCCTTGGAAGCCAAGAGGGCAGGGCTGAAGTCCAGTGCAGTTTTGAAATTGAGTTGGAGCGTTACCTCACAGAGCCTGTCATTGACAGAAAGAGCGGCTTGCCTTTGGAGTGGTGGAAGCAGAATGACGACAGACTTCAATCACTTGCTCCATTGGCAAAGAAGTTTCTGTCCCCCACCTTCCTCGGTCCCAATCGAGTGTTCAGTGAGGTGGGGATTATTTATGATAAGCAGACTGACAGGGGACCAAGCAGACAAGCACTGCTTTCTGCACTACAACCTAAAACTTGAAGGAAAACAGTGCAGATGAGAAGGATCAGCCAATCGTGAAGAAGAAACATTTCTAAGATTAGAGAAGATATTAGAAAAAGGACTGTGATACTGCAATTGTCAAAACAACCAAAAAGGTTGAGAAGGAAAACAGTGCAGATGAGAAGGATCCGCCAATCGTGAAGAAGAAACATTTCTCAGATTAGAGAAGATATGAGAAAAAGAGGACTGTGATACTGCAATTGTCAAAACAACCAAAAAGGTTGAGAAGGAAAACAGTGCAGATGAGAAGGATCCGCCAATCGTGAAGAAACATTTCTTCAGGAAACTGGAAGAAATGAAGAATGAAATGCTTGGAAAAATTAGAGAGTTGGAGGAGAGGATGATAAAGATGGATTCGATCCAAGATGACGTAGATGGGACAAGTGAAGAGGAGGACACAAATCCAGGTGCAAAAAAGCAAAGAGTCCAAGTAGATGAATCAGCCACCCAGTCTGGTGGACAGCCTCTACGCTAGAATCCTTGGAAGCCAAGAGGGCAGGGCTGAAGTCCAGTGCAGTTTTGAAATTGAGTTGGAGCGTTACCTCACAGAGCCTGTCATTGACAGAAAGAGCGGCTTGCCTTTGGAGTGGTGGAAGCAGAATGACGACAGACTTCAATCACTTGCTCCATTGGCAAAGAAGTTTCTGTCCCCCACCTTCCTCGGTCCCAATCGAGTGTTCAGTGAGGTGGGGATTATTTATGATAAGCAGACTGACAGGGGACCAAGCAGACAAGCACTGCTTTCTGCACTACAACCTAAAACTTGAAGGAAAACAGTGCAGATGAGAAGGATCAGCCAATCGTGAAGAAGAAACATTTCTCAGATTAGAGAAGATATGAGAAAGAGGACTGTGATACTGCAATTGTCAAAACAACCAGAAAAGTTGAGAAGGAAAACAGTGCAGATGAGAAGGATCAGCCAATCGTGAAGAAGAAACATTTCTAAGATTAGAGAAGATATTAGAAAAAGGACTGTGATACTGCAATTGTCAAAACAACCAAAAAGGTTGAGAAGGAAAACAGTGCAGATGAGAAGGATCCGCCAATCGTGAAGAAGAAACATTTCTCAGATTAGAGAAGATATGAGAAAAAAGAGGACTGTGATACTGCAATTGTCAAAACAACCAAAAAGGTTGAGAAGGAAAACAGTGCAGATGAGAAGGATCCGCCAATCGTGAAGAAGAAACATTTCTCAGATTAGAGAAGATATGAGAAAAAGAGGACTGTGATACTGCAATTGTCAAAACAACCAAAAAGGTTGAGAAGGAAAACAGTGCAGATGAGAAGTATCCGCCAATCGTGAAGAAGAAACATTTCTCAGATTAGAGAAGATATTAGAAAAAGTGAAGAGGACTGTGATACTGCAATTGTCAAAACAACCAAAAAGGTTGAGAAGGAAAACAGTGCAGATGAGAAGGATCAGCTAATCGTGAAGAAGAAACATTTCTCAGATTAGAGAAGATATTAGAAAAAGTGAAGAGGACTGTGATACTGCAATTGTCAAAACAACCAAAAAGGTTGAGAAGGAAAACAGTGCAGATGAGAAGGATCCGCCAATCGTGAAGAAACATTTCTTCAGGAAACTGGAAGAAATGAAGAATGAAATGCTTGGAAAAATGAGAGAGTTGGAAGAGAGGATGATAAAGATGGATTCGATCCAAGATGACGTAGATGGGACAAGTGAAGAGGAGGACACAAATCCAGGTGCAAAAAAGCAAAGAGTCCAAGTAGATGAATCAGCCACCCAGTCTGGTGGACAGCCTCTACGCTAGAATCCTTGGAAGCCAAGAGGGCAGGGCTGAAGTCCAGTGCAGTTTTGAAATTGAGTTGGAGCGTTACCTCACAGAGCCTGTCATTGACAGAAAGAGCGGCTTGCCTTTGGAGTGGTGGAAGCAGAATGACGACAGACTTCAATCACTTGCTCCATTGGCAAAGAAGTTTCTGTCCCCCACCTTCCTCGGTCCCAATCGAGTGTTCAGTGAGGTGGGGATTATTTATGATAAGCAGACTGACAGGGGACCAAGCAGACAAGCACTGCTTTCTGCACTACAACCTAAAACTTGAAGGAAAACAGTGCAGATGAGAAGGATCAGCCAATCGTGAAGAAGAAACATTTCTAAGATTCGAGAAGATATTAGAAAAAGGACTGTGATAGTGCAATTGTCAAAACAACCAAAAAGGTTGAGAAGGAAAACAGTGCAGATGAGAAGGATCAGCCAATCGTGAAGAAGAAACATTTCTAAGATTAGAGAAGATATTAGAAAAAGGACTGTGATACTGCAATTGTCAAAACAACCAAAAAGGTTGAGAAGGAAAACAGTGCAGATGAGAAGGATCCGCCAATCGTGAAGAAGAAACATTTCTCAGATTAGAGAAGATATGAGAAAAAGAGGACTGTGATACTGCAATTGTCAAAACAACCAAAAAGGTTGAGAAGGAAACCAGTGCAGATGAGAAGGATCCGCCAATCGTGAAGAAACATTTCTTCAGGAAACTGGAAGAAATGAAGAATGAAATGCTTGGAAAAATGAGAGAGTTGGAGGAGAGGATGATAAAGATGGATTCGATCCAAGATGACGTAGATGGGACAAGTGAAGAGGAGGACACAAATCCAGGTGCAAAAAAGCAAAGAGTCCAAGTAGATGAATCAGCCACCCAGTCTGGTGGACAGCCTCTACGCTAGAATCCTTGGAAGCCAAGAGGGCAGGGCTGAAGTCCAGTGCAGTTTTGAAATTGAGTTGGAGCGTTACCTCACAGAGCCTGTCATTGACAGAAAGAGCGGCTTGCCTTTGGAGTGGTGGAAGCAGAATGACGACAGACTTCAATCACTTGCTCCATTGGCAAAGAAGTTTCTGTCCCCCACCTTCCTCGGTCCCAATCGAGTGTTCAGTGAGGTGGGGATTATTTATGATAAGCAGACTGACAGGGGACCAAGCAGACAAGCACTGCTTTCTGCACTACAACCTAAAACTTGAAGGAAAACAGTGCAGATGAGAAGGATCAGCCAATCGTGAAGAAGAAACATTTCTAAGATTAGAGAAGATATTAGAAAAAGGACTGTGATACTGCAATTGTCAAAACAACCAAAAAGGTTGAGAAGGAAAACAGTGCAGATGAGAAGGATCCGCCAATCGTGAAGAAGAAACATTTCTCAGATTAGAGAAGATATGAGAAAAAGAGGACTGTGATACTGCAATTGTCAAAACAACCAAAAAGGTTGAGAAGGAAAACAGTGCAGATGAGAAGGATCCGCCAATCGTGAAGAAGAAACATTTCTCAGATTAGAGAAGATATGAGAAAAAGAGGACTGTGATACTGCAATTGTCAAAACAACCAAAAAGGTTGAGAAGGAAAACAGTGCAGATGAGAAGGATCCGCCAATCGTGAAGAAGAAACATTTCTCAGATTAGAGAAGATATGAGAAAAAGAGGACTGTGATACTGCAATTGTCAAAACAACCAAAAAGGTTGAGAAGGAAAACAGTGCAGATGAGAAGGATCCGCCAATCGTGAAGAAATATTTCTTCAGGAAACTGGAAGAAATGAAGAATGAAATGCTTGGAAAAATGAGAGAGTTGGAGGAGAGGATGATAAAGATGGATTCGATCGAAGATGACGTAGATGGGACAAGTGAAGAGGAGGACACAAATCCAGGTGCAAAAAAGCAAAGAGTCCAAGTAGATGAATCAGCCACCCAGTCTGGTGGACAGCCTCTACGCTAGAATCCTTGGAAGCCAAGAGGGCATGGCTGAAGTCCAGTGCAGTTTTGAAATTGAGTTGGAGCGTTACCCCACAGAGCCTGTCATTGACAGAAAGAGCGGCTTGCCTTTGGAGTGGTGGAAGCAAAATGACGACAGACTTCAATCACTTGCTCCATTGGCAAAGAAGTTTCTGTCCCCCACCTTCCTCGGTCCCAATCGAGTGTTCAGTGAGGTGGGGATTATTTATGATAAGCAGACTGACAGGGGACCAAGCAGACAAGCACTGCTTTCTGCACTACAACCTAAAACTTGAAGGAAAACAGTGCAGATGAGAAGGATCAGCCAATCGTGAAGAAGAAACATTTCTCAGATTAGAGAAGATATGAGAAAGAGGACTGTGATACTGCAATTGTCAAAACAACCAGAAAAGTTGAGAAGGAAAACAGTGCAGATGAGAAGGATCAGCCAATCGTGAAGAAGAAACATTTCTAAGATTAGAGAAGATATTAGAAAAAGGACTGTGATACTGCAATTGTCAAAACAACCAAAAAGGTTGAGAAGGAAAACAGTGCAGATGAGAAGGATCCGCCAATCGTGAAGAAGAAACATTTCTCAGATTAGAGAAGATATGAGAAAAAAGAGGACTGTGATACTGCAATTGTCAAAACAACCAAAAAGGTTGAGAAGGAAAACAGTGCAGATGAGAAGGATCCGCCAATCGTGAAGAAGAAACATTTCTCAGATTAGAGAAGATATTAGAAAAAGTGAAGAGGACTGTGATACTGCAATTGTCAAAACAACCAAAAAGGTTGAGAAGGAAAACAGTGCAGATGAGAAGGATCAGCTAATCGTGAAGAAGAAACATTTCTCAGATTAGAGAAGATATTAGAAAAAGTGAAGAGGACTGTGATACTGCAATTGTCAAAACAACCAAAAAGGTTGAGAAGGAAAACAGTGCAGATGAGAAGGATCCGCCAATCGTGAAGAAACATTTCTTCAGGAAACTGGAAGAAATGAAGAATGAAATGCTTGGAAAAATGAGAGAGTTGGAAGAGAGGATGATAAAGATGGATTCGATCCAAGATGACGTAGATGGGACAAGTGAAGAGGAGGACACAAATCCAGGTGCAAAAAAGCAAAGAGTCCAAGTAGATGAATCAGCCACCCAGTCTGGTGGACAGCCTCTACGCTAGAATCCTTGGAAGCCAAGAGGGCAGGGCTGAAGTCCAGTGCAGTTTTGAAATTGAGTTGGAGCGTTACCTCACAGAGCCTGTCATTGACAGAAAGAGCGGCTTGCCTTTGGAGTGGTGGAAGCAGAATGACGACAGACTTCAATCACTTGCTCCATTGGCAAAGAAGTTTCTGTCCCCCACCTTCCTCGGTCCCAATCGAGTGTTCAGTGAGGTGGGGATTATTTATGATAAGCAGACTGACAGGGGACCAAGCAGACAAGCACTGCTTTCTGCACTACAACCTAAAACTTGAAGGAAAACAGTGCAGATGAGAAGGATCAGCCAATCGTGAAGAAGAAACATTTCTAAGATTCGAGAAGATATTAGAAAAAGGACTGTGATAGTGCAATTGTCAAAACAACCAAAAAGGTTGAGAAGGAAAACAGTGCAGATGAGAAGGATCCGCCAATCGTGAAGAAGAAACATTTCTCAGATTAGAGAAGATATGAGAAAGAGGACTGTGATACTGCAATTGTCAAAACAACCAGAAAAGTTGAGAAGGAAAACAGTGCAGATGAGAAGGATCAGCCAATCGTGAAGAAGAAACATTTCTAAGATTAGAGAAGATATTAGAAAAAGGACTGTGATACTGCAATTGTCAAAACAACCAAAAAGGTTGAGAAGGAAAACAGTGCAGATGAGAAGGATCCGCCAATCGTGAAGAAGAAACATTTCTCAGATTAGAGAAGATATGAGAAAAAGAGGACTGTGATACTGCAATTGTCAAAACAACCAAAAAGGTTGAGAAGGAAAACAGTGCAGATGAGAAGGATCCGCCAATCGTGAAGAAACATTTCTTCAGGAAACTGGAAGAAATGAAGAATGAAATGCTTGGAAAAATGAGAAGAGTTGGAGGAGAGGATGATAAAGATGGATTCGATCCAAGATGACGTAGATGGGACAAGTGAAGAGGAGGACACAAATCCAGGTGCAAAAAAGCAAAGAGTCCAAGTAGATGAATCAGCCACCCAGTCTGGTGGACAGCCTCTACGCTAGAATCCTTGGAAGCCAAGAGGGCAGGGCTGAAGTCCAGTGCAGTTTTGAAATTGAGTTGGAGCGTTACCTCACAGAGCCTGTCATTGACAGAAAGAGCGGCTTGCCTTTGGAGTGGTGGAAGCAGAATGACGACAGACTTCAATCACTTGCTCCATTGGCAAAGAAGTTTCTGTCCCCCACCTTCCTCGGTCCCAATCGAGTGTTCAGTGAGGTGGGGATTATTTATGATAAGCAGACTGACAGGGGACCAAGCAGACAAGCACTGCTTTCTGCACTACAACCTAAAACTTGAAGGAAAACAGTGCAGATGAGAAGGATCAGCCAATCGTGAAGAAGAAACATTTCTAAGATTAGAGAAGATATTAGAAAAAGGACTGTGATACTGCAATTGTCAAAACAACCAAAAAGGTTGAGAAGGAAAACAGTGCAGATGAGAAGGATCCGCCAATCGTGAAGAAGAAACATTTCTCAGATTAGAGAAGATATGAGAAAAAGAGGACTGTGATACTGCAATTGTCAAAACAACCAAAAAGGTTGAGAAGGAAAACAGTGCAGATGAGAAGGATCCGCCAATCGTGAAGAAACATTTCTTCAGGAAACTGGAAGAAATGAAGAATGAAATGCTTGGAAAAATGAGAGAGTTGGAGGAGAGGATGATAAAGATGGATTCGATCCAAGATGACGTAGATGGGACAAGTGAAGAGGAGGACACAAATCCAGGTGCAAAAAAGCAAAGAGTCCAAGTAGATGAATCAGCCACCCAGTCTGGTGGACAGCCTCTACGCTAGAATCCTTGGAAGCCAAGAGGGCAGGGCTGAAGTCCAGTGCAGTTTTGAAATTGAGTTGGAGCGTTACCTCACAGAGCCTGTCATTGACAGAAAGAGCGGCTTGCCTTTGGAGTGGTGGAAGCAGAATGACGACAGACTTCAATCACTTGCTCCATTGGCAAAGAAGTTTCTGTCCCCCACCTTCCTCGGTCCCAATCGAGTGTTCAGTGAGGTGGGGATTATTTATGATAAGCAGACTGACAGGGGACCAAGCAGACAAGCACTGCTTTCTGCACTACAACCTAAAACTTGAAGGAAAACAGTGCAGATGAGAAGGATCAGCCAATCGTGAAGAAGAAACATTTCTCAGATAAGAGAAGATATGAGAAAGAGGACTGTGATACTGCAATTGTCAAAACAACCAGAAAAGTTGAGAAGGAAAACAGTGCAGATGAGAAGGATCAGCCAATCGTGAAGAAGAAACATTTCTAAGATTAGAGAAGATATTAGAAAAAGGACTGTGATACTGCAATTGTCAAAACAACCAAAAAGGTTGAGAAGGAAAACAGTGCAGATGAGAAGGATCCGCCAATCGTGAAGAAGAAACATTTCTCAGATTAGAGAAGATATGAGAAAAAGAGGACTGTGATACTGCAATTGTCAAAACAACCAAAAAGGTTGAGAAGGAAACCAGTGCAGATGAGAAGGATCCGCCAATCGTGAAGAAACATTTCTTCAGGAAACTGGAAGAAATGAAGAATGAAATGCTTGGAAAAATGAGAGAGTTGGAGGAGAGGATGATAAAGATGGATTCGATCCAAGATGACGTAGATGGGACAAGTGAAGAGGAGGACACAAATCCAGGTGCAAAAAAGCAAAGAGTCCAAGTAGATGAATCAGCCACCCAGTCTGGTGGACAGCCTCTACGCTAGAATCCTTGGAAGCCAAGAGGGCAGGGCTGAAGTCCAGTGCAGTTTTGAAATTGAGTTGGAGCGTTACCTCACAGAGCCTGTCATTGACAGAAAGAGCGGCTTGCCTTTGGAGTGGTGGAAGCAGAATGACGACAGACTTCAATCACTTGCTCCATTGGCAAAGAAGTTTCTGTCCCCCACCTTCCTCGGTCCCAATCGAGTGTTCAGTGAGGTGGGGATTATTTATGATAAGCAGACTGACAGGGGACCAAGCAGACAAGCACTGCTTTCTGCACTACAACCTAAAACTTGAAGGAAAACAGTGCAGATGAGAAGGATCAGCCAATCGTGAAGAAGAAACATTTCTAAGATTAGAGAAGATATTAGAAAAAGGACTGTGATACTGCAATTGTCAAAACAACCAAAAAGGTTGAGAAGGAAAACAGTGCAGATGAGAAGGATCCGCCAATCGTGAAGAAGAAACATTTCTCAGATTAGAGAAGATATGAGAAAAAGAGGACTGTGATACTGCAATTGTCAAAACAACCAAAAAGGTTGAGAAGGAAAACAGTGCAGATGAGAAGGATCCGCCAATCGTGAAGAAGAAACATTTCTCAGATTAGAGAAGATATGAGAAAAAGAGGACTGTGATACTGCAATTGTCAAAACAACCAAAAAGGTTGAGAAGGAAAACAGTGCAGATGAGAAGGATCCGCCAATCGTGAAGAAGAAACATTTCTCAGATTAGAGAAGATATGAGAAAAAGAGGACTGTGATACTGCAATTGTCAAAACAACCAAAAAGGTTGAGAAGGAAAACAGTGCAGATGAGAAGGATCCGCCAATCGTGAAGAAATATTTCTTCAGGAAACTGGAAGAAATGAAGAATGAAATGCTTGGAAAAATGAGAGAGTTGGAGGAGAGGATGATAAAGATGGATTCGATCCAAGATGACGTAGATGGGACAAGTGAAGAGGAGGACACAAATCCAGGTGCAAAAAAGCAAAGAGTCCAAGTAGATGAATCAGCCACCCAGTCTGGTGGACAGCCTCTACGCTAGAATCCTTGGAAGCCAAGAGGGCAGGGCTGAAGTCCAGTGCAGTTTTGAAATTGAGTTGGAGCGTTACCCCACAGAGCCTGTCATTGACAGAAAGAGCGGCTTGCCTTTGGAGTGGTGGAAGCAAAATGACGACAGACTTCAATCACTTGCTCCATTGGCAAAGAAGTTTCTGTCCCCCACCTTCCTCGGTCCCAATCGAGTGTTCAGTGAGGTGGGGATTATTTATGATAAGCAGACTGACAGGGGACCAAGCAGACAAGCACTGCTTTCTGCACTACAACCTAAAACTTGAAGGAAAACAGTGCAGATGAGAAGGATCAGCCAATCGTGAAGAAGAAACATTTCTCAGATTAGAGAAGATATGAGAAAGAGGACTGTGATACTGCAATTGTCAAAACAACCAGAAAAGTTGAGAAGGAAAACAGTGCAGATGAGAAGGATCAGCCAATCGTGAAGAAGAAACATTTCTAAGATTAGAGAAGATATTAGAAAAAGGACTGTGATACTGCAATTGTCAAAACAACCAAAAAGGTTGAGAAGGAAAACAGTGCAGATGAGAAGGATCCGCCAATCGTGAAGAAGAAACATTTCTCAGATTAGAGAAGATATGAGAAAAAGAGGACTGTGATACTGCAATTGTCAAAACAACCAAAAAGGTTGAGAAGGAAAACAGTGCAGATGAGAAGTATCCGCCAATCGTGAAGAAGAAACATTTCTCAGATTAGAGAAGATATTAGAAAAAGTGAAGAGGACTGTGATACTGCAATTGTCAAAACAACCAAAAAGGTTGAGAAGGAAAACAGTGCAGATGAGAAGGATCAGCTAATCGTGAAGAAGAAACATTTCTCAGATTAGAGAAGATATTAGAAAAAGTGAAGAGGACTGTGATACTGCAATTGTCAAAACAACCAAAAAGGTTGAGAAGGAAAACAGTGCAGATGAGAAGGATCCGCCAATCGTGAAGAAACATTTCTTCAGGAAACTGGAAGAAATGAAGAATGAAATGCTTGGAAAAATGAGAGAGTTGGAAGAGAGGATGATAAAGATGGATTCGATCCAAGATGACGTAGATGGGACAAGTGAAGAGGAGGACACAAATCCAGGTGCAAAAAAGCAAAGAGTCCAAGTAGATGAATCAGCCACCCAGTCTGGTGGACAGCCTCTACGCTAGAATCCTTGGAAGCCAAGAGGGCAGGGCTGAAGTCCAGTGCAGTTTTGAAATTGAGTTGGAGCGTTACCTCACAGAGCCTGTCATTGACAGAAAGAGCGGCTTGCCTTTGGAGTGGTGGAAGCAGAATGACGACAGACTTCAATCACTTGCTCCATTGGCAAAGAAGTTTCTGTCCCCCACCTTCCTCGGTCCCAATCGAGTGTTCAGTGAGGTGGGGATTATTTATGATAAGCAGACTGACAGGGGACCAAGCAGACAAGCACTGCTTTCTGCACTACAACCTAAAACTTGAAGGAAAACAGTGCAGATGAGAAGGATCAGCCAATCGTGAAGAAGAAACATTTCTAAGATTCGAGAAGATATTAGAAAAAGGACTGTGATAGTGCAATTGTCAAAACAACCAAAAAGGTTGAGAAGGAAAACAGTGCAGATGAGAAGGATCCGCCAATCGTGAAGAAGAAACATTTCTCAGATTAGAGAAGATATGAGAAAGAGGACTGTGATACTGCAATTGTCAAAACAACCAGAAAAGTTGAGAAGGAAAACAGTGCAGATGAGAAGGATCAGCCAATCGTGAAGAAGAAACATTTCTAAGATTAGAGAAGATATTAGAAAAAGGACTGTGATACTGCAATTGTCAAAACAACCAAAAAGGTTGAGAAGGAAAACAGTGCAGATGAGAAGGATCCGCCAATCGTGAAGAAGAAACATTTCTCAGATTAGAGAAGATATGAGAAAAAGAGGACTGTGATACTGCAATTGTCAAAACAACCAAAAAGGTTGAGAAGGAAAACAGTGCAGATGAGAAGGATCCGCCAATCGTGAAGAAACATTTCTTCAGGAAACTGGAAGAAATGAAGAATGAAATGCTTGGAAAAATGAGAAGAGTTGGAGGAGAGGATGATAAAGATGGATTCGATCCAAGATGACGTAGATGGGACAAGTGAAGAGGAGGACACAAATCCAGGTGCAAAAAAGCAAAGAGTCCAAGTAGATGAATCAGCCACCCAGTCTGGTGGACAGCCTCTACGCTAGAATCCTTGGAAGCCAAGAGGGCAGGGCTGAAGTCCAGTGCAGTTTTGAAATTGAGTTGGAGCGTTACCTCACAGAGCCTGTCATTGACAGAAAGAGCGGCTTGCCTTTGGAGTGGTGGAAGCAGAATGACGACAGACTTCAATCACTTGCTCCATTGGCAAAGAAGTTTCTGTCCCCCACCTTCCTCGGTCCCAATCGAGTGTTCAGTGAGGTGGGGATTATTTATGATAAGCAGACTGACAGGGGACCAAGCAGACAAGCACTGCTTTCTGCACTACAACCTAAAACTTGAAGGAAAACAGTGCAGATGAGAAGGATCAGCCAATCGTGAAGAAGAAACATTTCTCAGATTAGAGAAGATATGAGAAAGAGGACTGTGATACTGCAATTGTCAAAACAACCAGAAAAGTTGAGAAGGAAAACAGTGCAGATGAGAAGGATCAGCCAATCGTGAAGAAGAAACATTTCTAAGATTAGAGAAGATATTAGAAAAAGGACTGTGATACTGCAATTGTCAAAACAACCAAAAAGGTTGAGAAGGAAAACAGTGCAGATGAGAAGGATCCGCCAATCGTGAAGAAGAAACATTTCTCAGATTAGAGAAGATATGAGAAAAAGAGGACTGTGATACTGCAATTGTCAAAACAACCAAAAAGGTTGAGAAGGAAAACAGTGCAGATGAGAAGGATCCGCCAATCGTGAAGAAGAAACATTTCTAAGATTAGAGAAGATATTAGAAAAAGGACTGTGATACTGCAATTGTCAAAACAACCAAAAAGGTTGAGAAGGAAAACAGTGCAGATGAGAAGGATCCGCCAATCGTGAAGAAGAAACATTTCTCAGATTAGAGAAGATATGAGAAAAAGAGGACTGTGATACTGCAATTGTCAAAACAACCAAAAAGGTTGAGAAGGAAAACAGTGCAGATGAGAAGGATCCGCCAATCGTGAAGAAACATTTCTTCAGGAAACTGGAAGAAATGAAGAATGAAATGCTTGGAAAAATGAGAGAGTTGGAGGAGAGGATGATAAAGATGGATTCGATCCAAGATGACGTAGATGGGACAAGTGAAGAGGAGGACACAAATCCAGGTGCAAAAAAGCAAAGAGTCCAAGTAGATGAATCAGCCACCCAGTCTGGTGGACAGCCTCTACGCTAGAATCCTTGGAAGCCAAGAGGGCAGGGCTGAAGTCCAGTGCAGTTTTGAAATTGAGTTGGAGCGTTACCTCACAGAGCCTGTCATTGACAGAAAGAGCGGCTTGCCTTTGGAGTGGTGGAAGCAGAATGACGACAGACTTCAATCACTTGCTCCATTGGCAAAGAAGTTTCTGTCCCCCACCTTCCTCGGTCCCAATCGAGTGTTCAGTGAGGTGGGGATTATTTATGATAAGCAGACTGACAGGGGACCAAGCAGACAAGCACTGCTTTCTGCACTACAACCTAAAACTTGAAGGAAAACAGTGCAGATGAGAAGGATCAGCCAATCGTGAAGAAGAAACATTTCTCAGATAAGAGAAGATATGAGAAAGAGGACTGTGATACTGCAATTGTCAAAACAACCAGAAAAGTTGAGAAGGAAAACAGTGCAGATGAGAAGGATCAGCCAATCGTGAAGAAGAAACATTTCTAAGATTAGAGAAGATATTAGAAAAAGGACTGTGATACTGCAATTGTCAAAACAACCAAAAAGGTTGAGAAGGAAAACAGTGCAGATGAGAAGGATCCGCCAATCGTGAAGAAGAAACATTTCTCAGATTAGAGAAGATATGAGAAAAAGAGGACTGTGATACTGCAATTGTCAAAACAACCAAAAAGGTTGAGAAGGAAACCAGTGCAGATGAGAAGGATCCGCCAATCGTGAAGAAACATTTCTTCAGGAAACTGGAAGAAATGAAGAATGAAATGCTTGGAAAAATGAGAGAGTTGGAGGAGAGGATGATAAAGATGGATTCGATCCAAGATGACGTAGATGGGACAAGTGAAGAGGAGGACACAAATCCAGGTGCAAAAAAGCAAAGAGTCCAAGTAGATGAATCAGCCACCCAGTCTGGTGGACAGCCTCTACGCTAGAATCCTTGGAAGCCAAGAGGGCAGGGCTGAAGTCCAGTGCAGTTTTGAAATTGAGTTGGAGCGTTACCTCACAGAGCCTGTCATTGACAGAAAGAGCGGCTTGCCTTTGGAGTGGTGGAAGCAGAATGACGACAGACTTCAATCACTTGCTCCATTGGCAAAGAAGTTTCTGTCCCCCACCTTCCTCGGTCCCAATCGAGTGTTCAGTGAGGTGGGGATTATTTATGATAAGCAGACTGACAGGGGACCAAGCAGACAAGCACTGCTTTCTGCACTACAACCTAAAACTTGAAGGAAAACAGTGCAGATGAGAAGGATCAGCCAATCGTGAAGAAGAAACATTTCTAAGATTAGAGAAGATATTAGAAAAAGGACTGTGATACTGCAATTGTCAAAACAACCAAAAAGGTTGAGAAGGAAAACAGTGCAGATGAGAAGGATCCGCCAATCGTGAAGAAGAAACATTTCTCAGATTAGAGAAGATATGAGAAAAAGAGGACTGTGATACTGCAATTGTCAAAACAACCAAAAAGGTTGAGAAGGAAAACAGTGCAGATGAGAAGGATCCGCCAATCGTGAAGAAGAAACATTTCTCAGATTAGAGAAGATATGAGAAAAAGAGGACTGTGATACTGCAATTGTCAAAACAACCAAAAAGGTTGAGAAGGAAAACAGTGCAGATGAGAAGGATCCGCCAATCGTGAAGAAATATTTCTTCAGGAAACTGGAAGAAATGAAGAATGAAATGCTTGGAAAAATGAGAGAGTTGGAGGAGAGGATGATAAAGATGGATTCGATCCAAGATGACGTAGATGGGACAAGTGAAGAGGAGGACACAAATCCAGGTGCAAAAAAGCAAAGAGTCCAAGTAGATGAATCAGCCACCCAGTCTGGTGGACAGCCTCTACGCTAGAATCCTTGGAAGCCAAGAGGGCAGGGCTGAAGTCCAGTGCAGTTTTGAAATTGAGTTGGAGCGTTACCTCACAGAGCCTGTCATTGACAGAAAGAGCGGCTTGCCTTTGGAGTGGTGGAAGCAGAATGACGACAGACTTCAATCACTTGCTCCATTGGCAAAGAAGTTTCTGTCCCCCACCTTCCTCGGTCCCAATCGAGTGTTCAGTGAGGTGGGGATTATTTATGATAAGCAGACTGACAGGGGACCAAGCAGACAAGCACTGCTTTCTGCACTACAACCTAAAACTTGAAGGAAAACAGTGCAGATGAGAAGGATCAGCCAATCGTGAAGAAGAAACATTTCTCAGATTAGAGAAGATATGAGAAAGAGGACTGTGATACTGCAATTGTCAAAACAACCAGAAAGGTTGAGAAGGAAAACAGTGCAGATGAGAAGGATCAGCCAATCGTGAAGAATAAACATTTCTAAGATTAGAGAAGATATTAGAAAAAGGACTGTGATACTGCAATTGTCAAAACAACCAAAAAGGTTGAGAAGGAAAACAGTGCAGATGAGAAGGATCCGCCAATCGTGAAGAAGAAACATTTCTCAGATTAGAGAAGATATTAGAAAAAGTGAAGAGGACTGTGATACTGCAATTGTCAAAACAACCAAAAAGGTTGAAAGGAAAACAGTGCAGATGAGAAGGATCCGCCAATCGTGAAGAAGAAACATTTCTCAGATTAGAGAAGATATGAGAAAGAGGACTGTGATACTGCAATTGTCAAAACAACCAGAAAAGTTGAGAAGGAAAACAGTGCAGATGAGAAGGATCAGCCAATCGTGAAGAAGAAACATTTCTAAGATTAGAGAAGATATTAGAAAAAGGACTGTGATACTGCAATTGTCAAAACAACCAAAAAGGTTGAGAAGGAAAACAGTGCAGATGAGAAGGATCCGCCAATCGTGAAGAAGAAACATTTCTCAGATTAGAGAAGATATGAGAAAAAGAGGACTGTGATACTGCAATTGTCAAAACAACCAAAAAGGTTGAGAAGGAAAACAGTGCAGATGAGAAGGATCCGCCAATCGTGAAGAAGAAACATTTCTCAGATTAGAGAAGATATGAGAAAAAGAGGACTGTGATACTGCAATTGTCAAAACAACCAAAAAGGTTGAGAAGGAAAACAGTGCAGATGAGAAGGATCCGCCAATCGTGAAGAAGAAACATTTCTCAGATTAGAGAAGATATGAGAAAAAGAGGACTGAGATACTGCAATTGTCAAAACAACCAAAAAGGTTGAGAAGGAAAACAGTGCAGATGAGAAGGATCCGCCAATCGTGAGGAAATATTTCTTCAGGAAACTGGAAGAAATGAAGAATGAAATGCTTGGAAAAATGAGAGAGTTGGAGGAGAGGATGATAAAGATGGATTCGATCCAAGATGACGTAGATGGGACAAGTGAAGAGGAGGACACAAATCCAGGTGCAAAAAAGCAAAGAGTCCAAGTAGATGAATCAGCCACCCAGTCTGGTGGACAGCCTCTACGCTAGAATCCTTGGAAGCCAAGAGGGCAGGGCTGAAGTCCAGTGCAGTTTTGAAATTGAGTTGGAGCGTTACCTCACAGAGCCTGTCATTGACAGAAAGAGCGGCTTGCCTTTGGAGTGGTGGAAGCAAAATGACGACAGACTTCAATCACTTGCTCCATTGGCAAAGAAGTTTCTGTCCCCCACCTTCCTCGGTCCCAATCGAGTGTTCAGTGAGGTGGGGATTATTTATGATAAGCAGACTGACAGGGGACCAAGCAGACAAGCACTGCTTTCTGCACTACAACCTAAAACTTGAAGGAAAACAGTGCAGATGAGAAGGATCAGCCAATCGTGAAGAAGAAACATTTCTCAGATTAGAGAAGATATGAGAAAGAGGACTGTGATACTGCAATTGTCAAAACAACCAGAAAAGTTGAGAAGGAAAACAGTGCAGATGAGAAGGATCAGCCAAATCGTGAAGAAGAAACATTTCTAAGATTAGAGAAGATATTAGAAAAAGGACTGTGATACTGCAATTGTCAAAACAACCAAAAAGGTTGAGAAGGAAAACAGTGCAGATGAGAAGGATCCGCCAATCGTGAAGAAGAAACATTTCTCAGATTAGAGAAGATATGAGAAAAAGAGGACTGTGATACTGCAATTGTCAAAACAACCAAAAAGGTTGAGAAGGAAAACAGTGCAGATGAGAAGTATCCGCCAATCGTGAAGAAGAAACATTTCTCAGATTAGAGAAGATATTAGAAAAAGTGAAGAGGACTGTGATACTGCAATTGTCAAAACAACCAAAAAGGTTGAGAAGGAAAACAGTGCAGATGAGAAGGATCAGCTAATCGTGAAGAAGAAACATTTCTCAGATTAGAGAAGATATTAGAAAAAGTGAAGAGGACTGTGATACTGCAATTGTCAAAACAACCAAAAAGGTTGAGAAGGAAAACAATGCAGATGAGAAGGGTCCGCCAATCGTGAAGAAACATTTCTTCAGGAAACTGGAAGAAATGAAGAATGAAATGCTTGGAAAAATGAGAGAGTTGGAGGAGAGGATGATAAAGATGGATTTGATCCAAGATGACGTAGATGGGACAAGTGAAGAGGAGGACACAAATCCAGGTGCAAAAAAAGCAAAGAGTCCAAGTAGATGAATCAGCCACCCAGTCTGGTGGACAGCCTCTACGCTAGAATCCTTGGAAGCCAAGAGGGCAGGGCTGAAGTCCAGTGCAGTTTTGAAATTGAGTTGGAGCGTTACCTCACAGAGCCTGTCATTGACAGAAAGAGCGGCTTGCCTTTGGAGTGGTGGAAGCAGAATGACGACAGACTTCAATCACTTGCTCCATTGGCAAAGAAGTTTCTGTCCCCCACCTTCCTCGGTCCCAATCGAGTGTTCAGTGAGGTGGGGATTATTTATGATAAGCAGACTGACAGGGGACCAAGCAGACAAGCACTGCTTTCTGCACTACAACCTAAAACTTGAAGGAAAACAGTGCAGATGAGAAGGATCAGCCAATCGTGAAGAAGAAACATTTCTAAGATTAGAGAAGATATTAGAAAAAGGACTGTGATACTGCAATTGTCAAAACAACCAAAAAGGTTGAGAAGGAAAACAGTGCAGATGAGAAGGATCCGCCAATCGTGAAGAAGAAACATTTCTCAGATTAGAGAAGATATGAGAAAAAGAGGACTGTGATACTGCAATTGTCAAAACAACCAAAAAGGTTGAGAAGGAAAACAGTGCAGATGAGAAGGATCCGCCAATCGTGAAGAAGAAACATTTCTCAGATTAGAGAAGATATGAGAAAAAAGAGGACTGTGATACTGCAATTGTCAAAACAACCAAAAAGGTTGAGAAGGAAAACAGTGCAGATGAGAAGTATCCGCCAATCGTGAAGAAGAAACATTTCTCAGATTAGAGAAGATATTAGAAAAAGTGAAGAGGACTGTGATACTGCAATTGTCAAAACAACCAAAAAGGTTGAGAAGGAAAACAGTGCAGATGAGAAGGATCAGCTAATCGTGAAGAAGAAACATTTCTCAGATTAGAGAAGATATTAGAAAAAGTGAAGAGGACTGTGATACTGCAATTGTCAAAACAACCAAAAAGGTTGAGAAGGAAAACAATGCAGATGAGAAGGGTCCGCCAATCGTGAAGAAACATTTCTTCAGGAAACTGGAAGAAATGAAGAATGAAATGCTTGGAAAAATGAGAGAGTTGGAGGAGAGGATGATAAAGATGGATTTGATCCAAGATGACGTAGATGGGACAAGTGAAGAGGAGGACACAAATCCAGGTGCAAAAAAAGCAAAGAGTCCAAGTAGATGAATCAGCCACCCAGTCTGGTGGACAGCCTCTACGCTAGAATCCTTGGAAGCCAAGAGGGCAGGGCTGAAGTCCAGTGCAGTTTTGAAATTGAGTTGGAGCGTTACCTCACAGAGCCTGTCATTGACAGAAAGAGCGGCTTGCCTTTGGAGTGGTGGAAGCAGAATGACGACAGACTTCAATCACTTGCTCCATTGGCAAAGAAGTTTCTGTCCCCCACCTTCCTCGGTCCCAATCGAGTGTTCAGTGAGGTGGGGATTATTTATGATAAGCAGACTGACAGGGGACCAAGCAGACAAGCACTGCTTTCTGCACTACAACCTAAAACTTGAAGGAAAACAGTGCAGATGAGAAGGATCAGCCAATCGTGAAGAAGAAACATTTCTCAGATTAGAGAAGATATTAGAAAAAGGACTGTGATACTGAAATTTTCAAAACAACCAAAAAGGTTGAGAAGGAAAACAGTGCAGATTGAGAAGGATCCGCCAATCGTGAAGAAAAAACATTTCTCAGATTAGAAAAGATATGAGAAAAAGAGGACTGTGATACTGCAATTGTCAAAACAACCAAAAAGGTTAACTGGAAGAAATGAGAGTTGGAGGAGAGGATGACAAAGATGGGTTCGATCCAAGATGGCATGGCGTAGCAGTGTAGACGTGTCTGTTTAGTTCTCTCGCGTACATTTGTATTTTTTCCCTTTATTTCTTGTATATATATATATATTTTTTTTTATTTTTTTATTTTATTAATTCTATCTCTTTTCAATTCGATTATACCTTCCGATAAACTACCTCACCCAATGTGATACGGAATCGCTATTATTTTTTAACTTTGGGACACATTCAAGAACCCCCAGTAGCTAACCAGCTAATCAGCTACAAGCTACTTAGCCATTTTTAACCGCTGCTAGCAGCTTTTACCTTCTGCACAGACACCAGCCCTGTTATTAGCCTGGATATTACTCACCGATTTACCAGCATCGGACTGTCTCTCGACAACAACGCCGGATTCCTGCCGTAATCCCTGAGCCACTACTTCTGATCCTCACAGCTAGCCTGCAGCTATCGCAGCTAGCGCCACTGCCACGAAGCTAGCATCAGTTAGCAAACACAATTCTACAATCACAACCTCTCTTTCACCATCGCCATCCGGCTTGGATTCTCTGCCATCCGCTGTGCCCTCAACCGGCCTCCGTCTGAGCAGAACCCCTCCGTCTGAGCAGACCACCCCCCCCCCCCCCGGGCTACTAACTTTAAACACCGCGTGCTAGCTTAGTGGCGGCTTCCCTGCTCCATCTACAGCTGCCCCCTGGACACTATGATCACTTGGCTACATAGCTGATGCCTGCCGGACTGTCCATTAATTCACGGTACTCCATTCTGTTTATTTGTGTTTTATCTGTCGGCTCTGTGTTTTAACTCAGGCTCTGTGTGTAGTTAACCCGACCCTCTCTGCCTAGTCGTCGCCATTTTTACCTGCTGTTGCTGTGTTAGCTGACTAGCTACTGTTATCTCACCTGTTGTTTTAGCTAGCTCTCCCAATCAAGACCTGCAATCACTTTATGCCTTACTGTATGCCTCTCTCAAATATCAATATGCCTTGTATACTGTTGTTCAGGCTAGTTATCATTGTTTTGGTTTGCAATGGACCCCGTAGTTCAACTCTCCGTACCTCTGATACCTCCTTTGTCCCACCTCCCTCACATGCGGTGACCTCACCCATTGAGACCAGCATGTCCAGAGATACAACCTCTCTTATCACCCAGTGCCTGGGCTTGCCTCCGCTGTACCCGTGCCCCACCATACCCCTGTCTGCACATTATGCCCAGAATCTATTCTACCACGGCCATAAATCTGCTCCTTTTATTTCTTGTCCCCAACGCTCTAGGCGACCAGTTTTGATAGCCTTTAGCCGCACCCTCACCCTACTACTCCTCCTCTGTTCCTCGGGTGATGTGGAGGTAAACCCAGGCCCTGCATGTCCCCAGGCACCCTCATTTGTTGACTTCTGTGATCGAAAAAGCCTTGGCCTCATGCATGTCAACATCAGAAGCCTCCTCCCTAAGTTTGTCTTACTCACCGCTTTAGCACACTCTGCCAACCCTGATGTCCTTGCCGTGTCTGAATCCTGGCTTAGGAAGGCCACCAAATATTCTGAGATTTCCATACCCAACTATAACACTTTCCGTCAAGATAGAACTGCCAAAGGGGGAGGAGTTGCAATCTACTGCAGAGATAGCCTGCAAAGTTCTGTCATACTTTCCAGGTCTATGCCCAAACAGTTCGAACTTCTAATTTTAAAAATTAATCTCTCTAGAAATAAGTCTCTCACTGTTGCCGCATGCTACCGACCCCCCTCAGCTCCCAGCTGTGCCCTGGACACCATCTGTGAATTGATCGCTCCCCATCTAGCTTCAGAGTTTGTTCTGTTAGGTGACCTAAACTGGGATCTGCTTAACACCCCGGCAGTCCTACAATCTAAGCTAGATGCCCTCAATCTCACAAATCATCAAGGAACCCACCAGGTACAACCCTAAATCCGTAAACATGGGCACCCTAATAGACATTATCCTGACCAACTTGCCCTCCAAATACACCTCTGCTGTCTTCAATCAAGATCTCAGCGATCACTGCCTCATTGCCTGTATCCGCTACGGGTCCGCGGTCAAACGACCACCCCTCATCACTGTCAAACGCTCCCTAAAACACTTCTGCGAGCAGGCCTTTCTAATCGACCTGGCCCGGGTACCCTAGAAGGATATTGACCTCATCCCGTCAGTTGAGGGTGCCTGGTCATTCTTTAAAAGTTACTTCCTCACCATATTAGACAAGCATGCTCCGTTCAAAAAATGCAGAACTAAGAACAGATATAGCCCTTGGTTCACTCCAGAACTGACTGCCCTCGACCAGCACAAAAACATCCTGTGGCGAACTGCAATAGCATCGAAGAGCCCCCGCGATATGCAACTGTTCAGGGAAGTCAGGAACCAATACACGCAGTCAGTCAGGAAAGCAAAGGCCAGCTTTTTCAAGCAGAAATTTGCATCCTGTAGCTCTAACTCCAAAAAGTTCTGGGATACTGTAAAGTCCATGGAGAACAAGAGCACCTCCTCCCAGCTGCTCACTGCACTGAGGCTAGGTAACACGGTCACCACCGATAAATCCGTGATAATCAAAGACTTCAACAAGCATTTCTCAATGGCTGGCCATGCCTTCCTCCTGGCGACTCCAACCTTGACCAACAGCCCCCCCCCCCCCCCGCTGCTACTCGCCCAAGCCTTCCCAGCTTCTCCTTTACCCAAATCCAGATAGCTGATGTTCTGAAAGAGCTGGAAAACCTGGACCCATACAAATCAGCTGGGCTTGACAAACTGGACCCCCTATTTCTGAAACTGTCCGCCGCCATTGTCGCACCCCCTATTACCAGCCTGTTCAACCTCTCCTTCGTATCATCTGAGATCTGAGACCACCTCTACGCAGACGACACCATTCTGTATACTTCTGGCCCTTCCTTGGACACTGTGCTATCTAACCTCCAAACGAGCTTCAATGCCATACAACACTCCTTCCGTGGCCTCCAACTGCTCTTAAACGCTAGTAAAAGCAAATGCATGCTCTTCAACCGTTCGCTGCCTGCACCCGCACGCCCGACTAGCATCACCTCCCTGGACGGTTCCGACCTAGAATATGTAGACATCTATAAGTACCTAGGTGTCTGGCTAGACTGCAAACTCTCCTTCCAGACTCATATCAAACATCTCCAATCCAAAATCAAATCTAGAGTCGGCTTTCTATTTCGCAACAAAGCCTCCTTCACTCACGCCGCCAAACTTACCCTAGTAAAACTGACTATCCTACCGATCCTCGACTTCGGCGATGTCATCTACAAAATAGCTTCCAATACTCTACTCAGCAAACTGGATACAGTTCATCACAGTGCCATCCGTTTTGTTACTAAAGCACCTTATACGACCCACCCACTGCGACCTGTATGCCCTAGTCGGCTGGCCCTCGCTACATGTTCGTCGTCAGACCCACTGGCTCCAGGTCATCTACAAGGCAATGCTAGGTAAAGTACCGCCTTATCTCAGTTCACTGGTCACGATGGCTACACCCACCCGTAGCACGCGCTCCAGCAGGTGTATCTCACTATTCATCCCTAAAGCCAAAACCTCATTTGGACGCCTTTCCTTCCAGTTCTCTGCTGCCTGCGACTGGAACGAATTGCAAAAATCTCTGAAGTTGGAGACTTTTATCTCCCTCAACAACTTTAAACATCTGCTATCTGAGCAGCTAACCGATCGCTGCAGCTGTACATAGTCCATCGGTATATAGCCCACCCAATTTACCTACCTCACCCCCCATACTGCTTTAATTTATTTACTTTTCTGCTCTTTTGCACACCAGTATCTCTACTTGCACATGATCATCTGATGATTTATCACTCTAGTGTTAATCTGCTAAATTGTAATTATTCGATTTATTGCCTACTTCCTCATGCCTTTTGCACACATTGTATATAGATTCTATTTTTTTCCCTACTACGTTATTGACTTGTTTATTGTTTACTCCATGTGTAACTCTGTGTTGTTGTCTGTTCACACTGCTATGCTTTATCTTGGCCAGGTTGCAGTTGCAACTAGCCTACCTGGTTAAATAAAGGTGAAATAAAAAAAATATAAAAAAAATGGAAAGACAGAATGCAGAGAAGACCACAATGGAGGAGAAGGAGGAAAGAAAGAGGGTGGAAGACACAGTGAGGATGAAAGAGCTAAAAAAGACAGCCTTGGATGTTTGGGAATTTCACTTTGGAAGTCATAAATGTCCGAAGACTGACGATAGCAAAACTGGGCATAAAAATATGCTTGTTGAGGAGAAGGTAGCTACAAATTACTGTCAGAATGATCAACCAGCAAAAGTCAAAGTTCAAAACGACCTGGCAGGTGATATAGACTGGTCAGAGAGTGACTACAGCGAGATTGAGGAAATAATCGACAGTGACACTGAGGACATTAGTGAAGAAATAAAGGAAACGGATGAGGAGGAGGAGGTTGAAGAAAAGACAGATATTGAGAGTGATGAGAGAACAGGAAGAAATGTGATAAGAAGTGAATGTGATGATAAGAGTGGGAAACCAAACATGAAGAAAGGCATGGTTGACAAAGACAATACGGACAACAACGTTGAGAAAGAGAAAACAACCCAAAGAGAGAGGAGGGTGAGAGAAAAGAGGGTCAAAGCCAAGACACAGAGGTGTCAAATCCAACCAAGAGAAAGAAAAGGATGACCAAAAGGACAAAGGACAGTTAGAGAGTCAGGAGGAGAAGGAGGACAGGATACTTGCTGGAGCAGAGGGAGACTCAGCATCCTCAGGAAGACCAATCGGAAACGTGCAAAGGTAAAAAATACAGTTGTTTGACAGCATATGTAAATTATCACTGATCTGTCATTAAATGTAGCGAACTCCACTGATATCAATGAAAACTTACCTTTTCACACCTTTGTCATCTCTTTCAGATTTTTCCATTTTCGCAGCGGCAATGGTTAAGACTCAGGGCCCAGGCGAGGATCAACTAGCAATTGAAGGAAAGACTAACGACACTCAGACAGACCAGGCAGCAAAGGTCAAAGGTGAACAGGACCTGGACTGGTCAGAGAGTGACTATGATAGTGAGGGAACAATGGATAGTGACAATGAGTACATAGGTAAAGACGAATGGACAAAGTGGAGAGTGGACATTGAGGAAAAGAAAGCGTGTACACAACTCCAACATGATGGAAATTCAGCTGAGAG
>NW_026601043.1:0-25000 GCF_029448725.1 Salvelinus fontinalis
AGGGGTAACAACCCACCACCTCTACAACAGCAGGGGTAACAACCCACCACCTCTACAACAGCAGGGGTAACAACCCACCACCTCTACAACAGCAGGGGCAACAACCCCTCACCTCTACAACAGCAGGGGTAACAACCCACCACCTCTACAACAGCAGGGGTAACAACCCACCACCTCTACAACAGCAGGGGTAACAACCCACCACCTCTACAACAGCAGGGGCAACAACCCACCACCTCTACAACAGCAGGGGCAACAACTCACCACCTCTACAACAGCAGGGGTAACAGCCCACCACCTCTACTACAGCAGGGGTAACAACCCACCACCTCTACAACAGCAGGGGTAACAACCCACCACCTCTACAACAGCAGGGGTAACAGCAGGGGTAACAACCCACCACCTCTACAACAGCAGGGGTAACAACCCACCACCTCTACAACAACAGGGGTAACAACCCACCACCTCTACAACAGCAGGGGTAACAACCCACCACCTCTACAACAGCAGGGGTAACAGCAGGGGTAACAACCCATCACCTCTACAACAGCAGGGGTAACAACCCACCACCTCTACAACAGCAGGGGTAACAGCAGGGGTAACAACCCACCACCTCTACAACAGCAGGGGTAACAACCCACCACCTCTACAACAGCAGGGGTAACAACCCACCACCTCTACAACAGCAGGGGTAACAACCCACCACCTCTACAACAGCAGGGGTAACAACCCACCACCTCTACTACAGCAGGGGTAACAGCAGGGGTAACAACCCACCACCTCTACAACAGCAGGGGTAACAACCCACCACCTCTACAACAACAGGGGTAACAACCCACCACCTCTACAACAGCAGGGGTAACAACCCACCACCTCTACAACAGCAGGGGTAACAACCCACCACCTCTACAACAGCAGGGGTAACAACCCACCACCTCTACAACAGCAGGGGTAACAGCAGGGGTAACAACCCACCACCTCTACAACAGCAGGGGTAACAACCCAACACCTCTACAACAGCAGGGGCAACAACCCAACACCTCTACAACAGCAGGGGCAACAACCCAACACCTCTACAACAGCAGGGGCAACAACCCAACACCTCTATAACAGCAGGGGTAACAGCAGGGGTAACAACCCACCACCTCTACAACAGCAGGGGTAACAACCCACCACCTCTACAACAGCAGGGGTAACAGCAGGGGTAACAACCCACCACCTCTACAACAGCAGGGGTAACAACCCACCACCTCTACAACAGCAGGGGTAACAGCCCACCACCTCTACAACAGCAGGGGTAACAACCCACCACCTCTACAACAGCAGGGGTAACAACCCACCACCTCTACAACAGCAGGGGTAACAGCAGGGGTAACAACCCACCACCTCTACAACAACAGGGGCAACAACCCACCACCTCTACAACAACAGGGGCAACAACCCACCACCTCTACAACAGCAGGGGTAACAACCCACCACCTCTACAACAACAGGGGCAACAACCCACCACCTCTACAACAGCAGGGGTAACAACCCACCACCTCTACAACAGCAGGGGTAACAACCCACCACCTCTACAACAGCAGGGGTAACAGCAGGGGTAACAACCCACCACCTCTACAACAGCAGGGGTAACAGCCCACCACCTCTACAACAGCAGGGGTAACAGCAGGGGTAACAACCCACCACCTCTACAACAGCAGGGGTAACAACCCACCACCTCTACAACAGCAGGGGTAACAACCCACCACCTCTACAACAGCAGGGGTAACAACCCACCACCTCTACAACAGCAGGGGTAACAGCAGGGGTAACAACCCACCACCTCTACAACAGCAGGGGTAACAACCCACCACCTCTACAACAGCAGGGGTAACAGCAGGGGAAACAACCCACCACCTCTACAACAGCAGGGGTAACAACCCACCACCTCTACAACGGCAGGGGTAACAGCAGGGGTAACAACCCACCACCTCTACAACAGCAGGGGTAACAACCCACCACCTCTACAACAGCAGGGGTAACAACCCACCACCTCTACAACAGCAGGGGTAACAACCCACCACCTCTACAACAGCAGGGGTAACAACCCACCACCTCTACAACAGCAGGGGTAACAACCCACCACCTCTACAACAGCAGGGGTAACAACCCACCACCTCTACAACAGCAGGGGTAACAACCCACCACCTCTACAACAGCAGGGGTAACAGCAGGGGTAACAACCCACCACCTCTACAACAGCAGGGGTAACAACCCAACACCTCTACAACAGCAGGGGCAACAACCCAACACCTCTACAACAGCAGGGGCAACAACCCAACACCTCTACAACAGCAGGGGCAACAACCCAACACCTCTATAACAGCAGGGGTAACAGCAGGGGTAACAACCCACCACCTCTACAACAGCAGGGGTAACAACCCACCACCTCTACAACAGCAGGGGTAACAGCAGGGGTAACAACCCACCACCTCTACAACAGCAGGGGTAACAACCCACCACCTCTACAACAGCAGGGGTAACAACCCACCACCTCTACAACAGCAGGGGAAACAACGCACCACCTCTACAACAGCAGGGGTAACAGCAGGGGTAACAACCCACCACCTCTACAACAGCAGGGGTAACAACAGGGGTAACAACCCACCACCTCTACAACAGCAGGGGTAACAACCCACCACCTCTACAACAACAGGGGCATCAACCCACCACCTCTACAACAGCAGGGGTAACAACCCACCACCTCTACAACAGCAGGGGTAACAACCCACCACCTCTACAACAGCAGGGGTAACAGCAGGGGTAACAACCCACCACCTCTACTACAGCAGGGGTAACAGCAGGGGTAACAACCCACCACCTCTACAACAGCAGGGGTAACAACCCATCACCTCTACAACAGCAGGGGTAACAGCAGGGGTAACAACCCACCACCTCTACAACAGCAGGGGTAACAGCAGGGGTAACAACCCACCACCTCTACAACAGCAGGGGTAACAACCCATCACCTCTACAACAGCAGGGGTAACAGCAGGGGTAACAACCCACCACCTCTACAACAGCAGGGGTAACAGCAGGGGTAACAACCCACCACCTCTACAACAGCAGGGGTAACAACCCACCACCTCTACAACAACAGGGGCAACAACCCACCACCTCTACAACAACAGGGGTAACAGCAGGGGTAACAACCCACCACCTCTACAACAGCAGGGGTAACAACCCACCACCTCTACAACAGCAGGGGTAACAACCCACCACCTCTACAACAGCAGGGGTAACAGCAGGGGTAACAACCCACCACCTCTACAACAGCAGGGGTAACAACCCACCACCTCTACAACAGCAGGGGTACCAGCAGGGGTAACAACCTACCACCTCTACAACAACAGGGGCAACAACCCAACACCTCTACAACAGCAGGGGCAACAACCCCTCACCTCTACAACAGCAGGGGCAACAACCCAACACCTCTAAAACAGCAGGGGTAACAACCCAACACCTCTACAACAGCAGGGGCAACAACCCAACACCTCTACAACAGCAGGGGCAACAACCCAACACCTCTACAACAGCAGGGGCAACAACCCAACACCTCTACAACAGCAGGGGCAACAACCCAACACCTCTATAACAGCAGGGGTAACAGCAGGGGTAACAACCCACCACCTCTACAACAGCAGGGGTAACAACCCACCACCTCTACAACAGCAGGGGTAACAGCAGGGGTAACAACCCACCACCTCTACAACAGCAGGGGTAACAACCCACCACCTCTACAACAGCAGGGGTAACAACCCACCACCTCTACAACAGCAGGGGAAACAACCCACCACCTCTACAACAGCAGGGGTAACAACCCACCACCTCTACAACAGCAGGGGTAACAGCAGGGGTAACAACCCACCACCTCTACAACAGCAGGGGTAACAGCCCACCACCTCTACAACAGCAGGGGTAACAACCCACCACCTCTACAACAGCAGGGGTAACAACCCACCACCTCTACAACAGCAGGGGTAACAGCAGGGGTAACAACCCACCACCTCTACAACAACAGGGGCAACAACCCACCACCTCTACAACAACAGGGGCAACAACCCACCACCTCTACAACAGCAGGGGTAACAACCCACCACCTCTACAACAACAGGGGTAACAGCAGGGGTAACAACCCACCACCTCTACAACAGCAGGGGTAACAACCCACCACCTCTACAACAGCAGGGGTAACAACCCACCACCTCTACAACAGCAGGGGTAACAGCAGGGGTAACAACCCACCACCTCTACTACAGCAGGGGTAACAGCAGGGGTAACAACCCACCACCTCTACAACAGCAGGGGTAACAACCCATCACCTCTACAACAGCAGGGGTAACAGCAGGGGTAACAACCCACCACCTCTACAACAGCAGGGGTAACAGCAGGGGTAACAACCCACCACCTCTACAACAGCAGGGGTAACAACCCATCACCTCTACAACAGCAGGGGTAACAGCAGGGGTAACAACCCACCACCTCTACAACAGCAGGGGTAACAGCAGGGGTAACAACCCACCACCTCTACAACAGCAGGGGTAACAACCCACCACCTCTACAACAACAGGGGCAACAACCCACCACCTCTACAACAACAGGGGTAACAGCAGGGGTAACAACCCACCACCTCTACAACAGCAGGGGTAACAACCCACCACCTCTACAACAGCAGGGGTAACAACCCACCACCTCTACAACAGCAGGGGTAACAGCAGGGGTAACAACCCACCACCTCTACAACAGCAGGGGTAACAACCCACCACCTCTACAACAGCAGGGGTAACAGCAGGGGTAACAACCTACCACCTCTACAACAACAGGGGCAACAACCCAACACCTCTACAACAGCAGGGGCAACAACCCCTCACCTCTACAACAGCAGGGGCAACAACCCAACACCTCTAAAACAGCAGGGGTAACAACCCACCACCTCTACAACAGCAGGGGTAACAACCCACCACCTCTACAACAGCAGGGGTAACAACCCACCACCTCTAAAACAGCAGGGGTAACAACCCACCACCTCTACAACAGCAGGGGTAACAACCCACCACCTCTACAACAGCAGGGGCAACAACCCACCACCTCTACAACAGCAGGGGTAACAGCAGGGGTAACAACCCACCACCTCTACTACAGCATGGGTAACAACCCACCACCTCTACAAAAGCAGGGGTAACAACCCACCACCTCTACAACAGCAGGGGTAACAACCCACCACCTCTACAACAGCAGGGGTAACAGCAGGGGTAACAACCCACCACCTCTACAACAGCAGGGGTAACTACCCACCACCTCTACAACAGCAGGGGCAACAACCCACCACATCTACAACAGCAGGGGTAACAGCAGGGGTAACAACCCACCACCTCTACTACAGCAGGGGTAACAACCAACCACCTCTACAACAGCAGGGGTAACAACCCACCACCTCTACAACAGCAGGGGTAACAGCAGGGGTAACAACCTACCACCTCTACAACAGCAGGGGTAACAACCTACCACCTCTACAACAGCAGGGGTAACAACCCACCACCTCTACTACAGCAGGGGTAACAGCAGGGGTAACAACCCACCACCTCTACAACAGCAGGGGTAACAACCCAACACCTCTACAACAGCAGGGGTAACAACCCACCACCTCTACAACAGCAGGGGTAACAACCCACCACCTCTACAACAGCAGGGGTAACAACCCACCACCTCTACAACAGCAGGGGTAACAACCCACCACCTCTACAACAGCAGGGGTAACAACCCACCACCTCTACAACAGCAGGGGTAACAACCCACCACCTCTACAACAGCAGGGGTAACAACCCACCACCTCTACAACAACAGGGGTAACAACCCACCACCTCTACAACAGCAGGGGTAACAACCCACCACCTCTACAACAGCAGGGGCAACAACCCAACACCTCTACAACAGCAGGGGTAACAACCCACCACCTCTACAACAGCAGGGGTAACAACCCACCACCTCTACAACAGCAGGGGTAACAGCCCACCACCTCTACAACAGCAGGGGTAACAACCCACCACCTCTACAACAGCAGGGGTAACAGCAGGGGTAACAACCCACCACCTCTACAACAGCAGGGGTAACAACCCACCACCTCTACTACAGCAGGGGTAACAACCCACCACCTCTACTACAGCAGGGGTAACAACCCACCACCTCTACAACAGCAGGGGTAACAACCCACCACCTCTACAACAACAGGGGTAACAGCAGGGGTAACAATCCACCACCTCTACTACAGCAGGGGTAACAACCCACCACCTCTACAACAGCAGGGGTAACAACCCACCACCTCTACAACAGCAGGGGTAACAACCCACCACCTCTACAACAGCAGGGGTAACAACCCAACACCTCTACAACAACAGGGGTAACAGCCCACCACCTCTACAACAGCAGGGGTAACAGCAGGGGCAACAACCCACCACCTCTACAACAGCAGGGTTAACAACCCACCACCTCTACTACAGCAGGGGTAACAACCCACCACCTCTACAACAGCAGGGGTAACAACCCACCACCTCTACAACAGCAGGGGTAACAACCCACCACCTCTACAACAGCAGGGGTAACAGCAGGGGTAACAACCCACCACCTCTACAACAGCAGGGGTAACAGCAGGGGTAACAACCCACCACCTCTACAACAGCAGGGGTAACAACCCACCACCTCTACAACAACAGGGGCAACAACCCACCACCTCTACAACAACAGGGGTAACAGCAGGGGTAACAGCCCACCACCTCTACAACAGCAGGGGTAACAACCCACCACCTCTACTACAGCAGGGGTAACAGCAGGGGTAACAACCCACCACCTCTACAACAGCAGGGGTAACAACCCACCACCTCTACAACAGCAGGGGTAACAACCCACCACCTCTACAACAGCAGGGGTAACAACCCACCACCTCTACAACAGCAGGGGTAACAGCCCACCACCTCTACAACAGCAGGGGTAACAACAGGGGTAACAGCCCACCACCTCTACAACAACAGGGGTAACAACCCACCACCTCTACAACAGCAGGGGTAACAGCAGGGGTAACAACCCACCACCTCTACAACAGCAGGGGTAACAACCCATCACCTCTACAACAGCAGGGGTAACAGCAGGGGTAACAACCCACCACCTCTACAACAGCAGGGGTAACAACCCACCACCTCTACAACAGCAGGGGTAACAGCAGGGGTAACAACCCACCACCTCTACAACAGCAGGGGTAACAACCCATCACCTCTACAACAGCAGGGGTAACAACCCACCACCTCTACAACAGCAGGGGTAACAGCAGGGGTAACAACCCACCACCTCTACAACAGCAGGGGTAACAACCCACCACCTCTACAACAGCAGGGGTAACAGCAGGGGTAACAACCCACCACCTCTACAACAGCAGGGGTAACAGCAGGGGTAACAACCCACCACCTCTACAACAGCAGGGGTAACAACCCACCACCTCTACAACAACAGGGGCAACAACCCACCACCTCTACAACAACAGGGGTAACAGCAGGGGTAACAGCCCACCACCTCTACAACAGCAGGGGTAACAACCCAACACCTCTACAACAGCAGGGGTAACAGCAGGGGTAACAACCCACCACCTCTACAACAGCAGGGGAAACAACCCACCACCTCTACAACAGCAGGGGTAACAACCCACCACCTCTACAACAGCAGGGGTAACAGCAGGGGTAACAGCCCACCACCTCTACAACAGCAGGGGTAACAACCCACCACCTCTACAACAGCAGGGGTAACAACCCACCACCTCTACAACAGCAGGGGTAACAACCCACCACCTCTACAACAGCAGGGGTAACAACCCACCACCTCTACAACAGCAGGGGTAACAACCCACCACCTCTACAACAGCAGGGGTAACAGCAGGGGTAACAGCCCACCACCTCTACAACAGCAGGGGTAACAACCCACCACCTCTACAACAGCAGGGGTAACAACCCACCACCTCTACAACAGCAGGGGTAACAGCAGGGGTAACAACCCACCACCTCTACAACAACAGGGGCAACAACCCACCACCTCTACAACAACAGGGGCAACAACCCACCACCTCTACAACAGCAGGGGTAACAACCCACCACCTCTACAACAACAGGGGTAACAGCAGGGGTAACAACCCACCACCTCTACAACAGCAGGGGTAACAACCCACCACCTCTACAACAGCAGGGGTAACAACCCACCACCTCTACAACAGCAGGGGTAACAGCAGGGGTAACAACCCACCACCTCTACTACAGCAGGGGTAACAGCAGGGGTAACAACCCACCACCTCTACAACAGCAGGGGTAACAACCCATCACCTCTACAACAGCAGGGGTAACAGCAGGGGTAACAACCCACCACCTCTACAACAGCAGGGGTAACAGCAGGGGTAACAACCCACCACCTCTACAACAGCAGGGGTAACAACCCATCACCTCTACAACAGCAGGGGTAACAGCAGGGGTAACAACCCACCACCTCTACAACAGCAGGGGTAACAGCAGGGGTAACAACCCACCACCTCTACAACAGCAGGGGTAACAACCCACCACCTCTACAACAACAGGGGCAACAACCCACCACCTCTACAACAACAGGGGTAACAGCAGGGGTAACAACCCACCACCTCTACAACAGCAGGGGTAACAACCCACCACCTCTACAACAGCAGGGGTAACAACCCACCACCTCTACAACAGCAGGGGTAACAGCAGGGGTAACAACCCACCACCTCTACAACAGCAGGGGTAACAACCCACCACCTCTACAACAGCAGGGGTAACAGCAGGGGTAACAACCTACCACCTCTACAACAACAGGGGCAACAACCCAACACCTCTACAACAGCAGGGGCAACAACCCCTCACCTCTACAACAGCAGGGGCAACAACCCAACACCTCTAAAACAGCAGGGGTAACAACCCACCACCTCTACAACAGCAGGGGTAACAACCCACCACCTCTACAACAGCAGGGTAACAACCCACCACCTCTAAAACAGCAGGGGTAACAACCCACCACCTCTACAACAGCAGGGGTAACAACCCACCACCTCTACAACAGCAGGGGCAACAACCCACCACCTCTACAACAGCAGGGGTAACAGCAGGGGTAACAACCCACCACCTCTACTACAGCATGGGTAACAACCCACCACCTCTACAAAAGCAGGGGTAACAACCCACCACCTCTACAACAGCAGGGGTAACAACCCACCACCTCTACAACAGCAGGGGTAACAGCAGGGGTAACAACCCACCACCTCTACAACAGCAGGGGTAACTACCCACCACCTCTACAACAGCAGGGGCAACAACCCACCACATCTACAACAGCAGGGGTAACAGCAGGGGTAACAACCCACCACCTCTACTACAGCAGGGGTAACAACCAACCACCTCTACAACAGCAGGGGTAACAACCCACCACCTCTACAACAGCAGGGGTAACAGCAGGGGTAACAACCTACCACCTCTACAACAGCAGGGGTAACAACCTACCACCTCTACAACAGCAGGGGTAACAACCCACCACCTCTACTACAGCAGGGGTAACAGCAGGGGTAACAACCCACCACCTCTACAACAGCAGGGGTAACAACCCAACACCTCTACAACAGCAGGGGTAACAACCCACCACCTCTACAACAGCAGGGGTAACAACCCACCACCTCTACAACAGCAGGGGTAACAACCCACCACCTCTACAACAGCAGGGGTAACAACCCACCACCTCTACAACAGCAGGGGTAACAACCCACCACCTCTACAACAGCAGGGGTAACAACCCACCACCTCTACAACAGCAGGGGTAACAACCCACCACCTCTACAACAACAGGGGTAACAACCCACCACCTCTACAACAGCAGGGGTAACAACCCACCACCTCTACAACAGCAGGGGCAACAACCCAACACCTCTACAACAACAGGGGTAACAACCCACCACCTCTACAACAGCAGGGGTAACAACCCACCACCTCTACAACAGCAGGGGTAACAACCCACCACCTCTACAACAGCAGGGGTAACAGCCCACCACCTCTACAACAGCAGGGGTAACAACCCACCACCTCTACAACAGCAGGGGTAACAGCAGGGGTAACAACCCACCACCTCTACAACAGCAGGGGTAACAACCCACCACCTCTACTACAGCAGGGGTAACAACCCACCACCTCTACTACAGCAGGGGTAACAACCCACCACCTCTACAACAGCAGGGGTAACAACCCACCACCTCTACAACAACAGGGGTAACAGCAGGGGTAACAATCCACCACCTCTACTACAGCAGGGGTAACAACCCACCACCTCTACAACAGCAGGGGTAACAACCCACCACCTCTACAACAGCAGGGGTAACAACCCACCACCTCTACAACAGCAGGGGTAACAACCCAACACCTCTACAACAACAGGGGTAACAGCCCACCACCTCTACAACAGCAGGGGTAACAGCAGGGGCAACAACCCACCACCTCTACAACAGCAGGGTTAACAACCCACCACCTCTACAACAGCAGGGGTAACAACCCACCACCTCTACAACAGCAGGGGTAACAACCCACCACCTCTACAACAGCAGGGGTAACAACCCACCACCTCTACAACAGCAGGGGTAACAGCAGGGGTAACAACCCACCACCTCTACAACAGCAGGGGTAACAGCAGGGGTAACAACCCACCACCTCTACAACAGCAGGGGTAACAACCCACCACCTCTACAACAACAGGGGCAACAACCCACCACCTCTACAACAACAGGGGTAACAGCAGGGGTAACAGCCCACCACCTCTACAACAGCAGGGGTAACAACCCACCACCTCTACTACAGCAGGGGTAACAGCAGGGGTAACAACCCACCACCTCTACAACAGCAGGGGTAACAACCCAACACCTCTACAACAGCAGGGGTAACAACCCACCACCTCTACAACAGCAGGGGTAACAACCCACCACCTCTACAACAGCAGGGGTAACAACCCACCACCTCTACAACAGCAGGGGTAACAACCAACCACCTCTACAACAGCAGGGGTAACAGCCCACCACCTCTACAACAGCAGGGGTAACAACAGGGGTAACAGCCCACCACCTCTACAACAACAGGGGTAACAACCCACCACCTCTACAACAGCAGGGGTAACAGCAGGGGTAACAACCCACCACCTCTACAACAGCAGGGGTAACAACCCACCACCTCTACAACAGCAGGGGTAACAACCCATCACCTCTACAACAGCAGGGGTAACAGCAGGGGTAACAACCCACCACCTCTACAACAGCAGGGGTAACAACCCACCACCTCTACAACAGCAGGGGTAACAGCAGGGGTAACAACCCACCACCTCTACAACAGCAGGGGTAACAACCCATCACCTCTACAACAGCAGGGGTAACAACCCACCACCTCTACAACAGCAGGGGTAACAGCAGGGGTAACAACCCACCACCTCTACAACAGCAGGGGTAACAACCCACCACCTCTACAACAGCAGGGGTAACAGCAGGGGTAACAACCCACCACCTCTACAACAGCAGGGGTAACAGCAGGGGTAACAACCCACCACCTCTACAACAGCAGGGGTAACAACCCACCACCTCTACAACAACAGGGGCAACAACCCACCACCTCTACAACAACAGGGGTAACAGCAGGGGTAACAGCCCACCACCTCTACAACAGCAGGGGTAACAACCCACCACCTCTACAACAGCAGGGGTAACAACCCACCACCTCTACAACAGCAGGGGTAACAACCCACCACCTCTGCAACAGCAGGGGTAACAGCAGGGGTAACAACCCACCACCTCTACTACAGCAGGGGTAACAGCAGGGGTAACAACCCACCACCTCTACAACAGCAGGGGTAACAACCCATCACCTCTACAACAACAGGGGTAACAACCCACCACCTCTACTACAGCAGGGGTAACAGCAGGGGTAACAACCCACCACCTCTACAACAGCAGGGGTAACAACCCATCACCTCTACAACTGCAGGGGTAACAACCCACCACCTCTACAACAGCAGGGGTAACAGCAGGGGTAACAACCCACCACCTCTACAACAGCAGGGGTAACAGCAGGGGTAACAACCCACCACCTCTACAACAGCAGGGGTAACAGCCCACCACCTCTACAACAGCAGGGGTAACAACCCACCACCTCTACAACAGCAGGGGTAACAACCCACCACCTCTACAACAGCAGGGGTAACAGCAGGGGTAACAACCCACCACCTCTACAACAGCAGGGGTAACAACCCACCACCTCTACAACAGCAGGGGTAACAGCAGGGGTAACAACCCATCACCTCTACAACAGCAGGGGTAACAACCCACCACCTCTACAACAGCAGGGGTAACAGCAGGGGTAACAACCCACCACCTCTACAACAGCAGGGGTAACAACCCACCACCTCTACAACAACAGGGGCAACAACCCACCACCTCTACAACAACAGGGGTAACAGCAGGGGTAACAGCCCACCACCTCTACAACAGCAGGGGTAACAACCCACCACCTCTACAACAGCAGGGGTAACAACCCACCACCTCTACAACAGCAGGGGTAACAGCAGGGGTAACAGCCCACCACCTCTACAACAGCAGGGGTAACAACCCACCACCTCTACAACAGCAGGGGTAACAACCCACCACCTCTACAACAGCAGGGGTAACAGCAGGGGTAACAACCTACCACCTCTACAACAGCAGGGGTAACAACCCACCACCTCTACAACAGCAGGGGTAACAACCCACCACCTCTACAACAGCAGGGGTAACAGCCCACCACCTCTACAACAGCAGGGGTAACAACCCACCACCTCTACAACAGCAGGGGTAACAACCCACCACCTCTACAACAGCAGGGGTAACAACCCACCACCTCTGCAACAGCAGGGGTAACAGCAGGGGTAACAACCCACCACCTCTACTACAGCAGGGGTAACAGCAGGGGTAACAACCCACCACCTCTACAACAGCAGGGGTAACAGCAGGGGTAACAACCCACCACCGCTACAACAGCAGGGGTAACAACCCACCACCTCTACAACAACAGGGGCAACAACCCACCACCTCTACAACAACAGGGGTAACAGCAGGGGTAACAACCCACCACCTCTACAACAGCAGGGGTAACAACCCACCACCTCTACAACAGCAGGGGTAACAACCCACCACCTCTACAACAGCAGGGGTAACAGCAGGGGTAACAACCCACCACCTCTACAACAACAGGGGCAACAACCCACCTCCTCTACAACAGCAGGGGTAACAACCCACCACCTCTACAACAGCAGGGGTAACAACCCACCACCTCTACAACAGCAGGGGCAACAACCCACCACCTCTACAACAGCAGGGGTAACAACCCACCACCTCTACAACAGCAGGGGTAACAACCCACCACCTCTACTACAGCAGGGGTAACAACCCACCACCTCTACAACAGCAGGGGTAACAACCCACCACCTCTACTACAGCAGGGGTAACAACCCACCACCTCTACTACAGCAGGGGCAACAACCCACCACCTCTACAACAGCAGGGGTAACAACCCACCACCTCTACAACAGCAGGGGTAACAACCCACCACCTCTACTACAGCAGGGGTAACAACCCATCACCTCTACAACAGCAGGGGTAACAACCCACCACCTCTACAACAGCAGGGGTAACAACCCACCACCTCTACAACAGCAGGGGCAACAACCCACCACCTCTACAACAGCAGGGGTAACAACCCACCACCTCTACAACAGCAGGGGTAACAACAGGGGTAACAGCCCACCACCTCTACAACAGCAGGGGTAACAACCCACCACCTCTACAACAGCAGGGGTAACAACCCACCACCTCTACAACAGCAGGGGTAACAACCCACCACCTCTACAACAGCAGGGGCAACAACCCCTCACCTCTACAACAGCAGGGGTAACAACCCACCACCTCTACAACAGCAGGGGTAACAACCCACCACCTCTACAACAGCAGGGGTAACAACAGGGGTAACAACCCACCACCTCTACAACAGCAGGGGTAACTACCCACCACCTCTACAACAGCAGGGGTAACAACCCACCACCTCTACAACAGCAGGGGTAACATCCCACCACCTCTACAACAGCAGGGGTAACAACCCATCACCTCTACAACAGCAGGGGTAACAGCAGGGGTAACAACCCACCACCTCTACAACAGCAGGGGTAACAACCCACCACCTCTACAACAGCAGGGGTAACAACCCACCACCTCTACTACAGCAGGGGTAACAACCCACCACCTCTACAACAGCAGGGGTAACAACCCACCACCTCTACAACAGCAGGGGTAACAACCCACCACCTCTACAACAGCAGGGGTAACAGCAGGGGTAACAACCCACCACCTCTACAACAGCAGGGGTAACAACCCAACACCTCTACAACAGCAGGGGTAACAACCCACCACCTCTACAACAGCAGGGGTAACAACCCACCACCTCTACTACAGCAGGGGTAACAACCCACCACCTCTACAACAGCAGGGGTAACAACCCATCACCTCTACAACAGCAGGGGTAACAACCCACCACCTCTACAACAGCAGGGGTAACAGCAGGGGTAACAACCCACCACCTCTACAACAGCAGGGGTAACAGCAGGGGTAACAACCCACCACCTCTACAACAGCAGGGGTAACAACCCACCACCTCTACAACAACAGGGGCAACAACCCACCACCTCTACAACAACAGGGGTAACAACCCACCACCTCTACTACAGCAGGGGTAACAGCAGGGGTAACAACCCACCACCTCTACAACAGCAGGGGTAACAACCCAACACCTCTACAACAGCAGGGGTAACAACCCACCACCTCTACAACAGCAGGGGTAACAGCAGGGGTAACAACCCACCACCTCTACAACAGCAGGGGTAACAACCCACCACCTCTACAACAGCAGGGGTAACAGCAGGGGTAACTACCCACCACCTCTACAACAGCAGGGGTAACAACCCACCACCTCTACAACAGCAGGGGTAACAGCCCACCACCTCTACAACAGCAGGGGTAACAACCCACCACCTCTACAACAGCAGGGGTAACAACCCACCACCTCTACAACAGCAGGGGTAACAGCAGGGGTAACAACCCACCACCTCTACTACAGCAGGGGTAACAGCAGGGGTAACAACCCACCACCTCTACAACAGCAGGGGTAACAACCCACCACCTCTACAACAGCAGGGGTAACAACCCACCACCTCTACAACAGCAGGGGTAACAGCAGGGGTAACAACCCACCACCTCTACTACAGCAGGGGTAACAGCAGGGGTAACAACCCACCACCTCTACAACAGCAGGGGTAACAACCCACCACCTCTACAACAGCAGGGGTAACAACCCACCACCTCTACAACAGCAGGGGTAACAGCAGGGGTAACAACCCACCACCTCTACAACAGCAGGGGTAACAACCCACCACCTCTACTACAGCAGGGGTAACAACCCACCACCTCTACTACAGCAGGGGTAACAACCCACCACCTCTACAACAGCAGGGGTAACAACCCACCACCTCTACAACAACAGGGGTAACAGCAGGGGTAACAATCCACCACCTCTACTACAGCAGGGGTAACAACCCACCACCTCTACAACAGCAGGGGTAACAACCCACCACCTCTACAACAGCAGGGGTAACAACCCACCACCTCTACAACAGCAGGGGTAACAACCCACCACCTCTACTACAGCAGGGGTAACAACAGGGGTAACAACCCACCACCTCTACAACAGCAGGGGTAACAGCAGGGGTAACAACCCACCACCTCTACAACAGCAGGGGTAACAACCCATCACCTCTACAACAGCAGGGGTAACAACCCACCACCTCTACAACAGCAGGGGTAACAGCAGGGGTAACAACCCACCACCTCTACAACAGCAGGGGTAACAGCAGGGGTAACAACCCACCACCTCTACAACAGCAGGGGTAACAACCCACCACCTCTACAACAACAGGGGCAACAACCCACCACCTCTACAACAACAGGGGTAACAGCAGGGGTAACAGCCCACCACCTCTACAACAGCAGGGGTAACAACCCACCACCTCTACAACAGCAGGGGTAACAACCCACCACCTCTACAACAGCAGGGGTAACAGCAGGGGTAACAACCCACCACCTCTACAACAGCAGGGGTAACAACCCACCACCTCTACAACAGCAGGGGTAACAACCCACCACCTCTGCAACAGCAGGGGTAACAGCAGGGGTAACAACCCACCACCTCTACTACAGCAGGGGTAACAGCAGGGGTAACAACCCACCACCTCTACAACAGCAGGGGTAACAACCCATCACCTCTACAACTGCAGGGGTAACAACCCATCACCTCTACAACAGCAGGGGTAACAGCAGGGGTAACAACCCACCACCTCTACAACAGCAGGGGTAACAGCAGGGGTAACAACCCACCACCGCTACAACAGCAGGGGTAACAACCCACCACCTCTACAACAACAGGGGCAACAACCCACCACCTCTACAACAACAGGGGTAACAGCAGGGGTAACAACCCACCACCTCTACAACAGCAGGGGTAACAACCCACCACCTCTACAACAGCAGGGGTAACAACCCACCACCTCTACAACAGCAGGGGTAACAACCCACCACCTCTACAACAGCAGGGGTAACAGCAGGGGTAACAACCCACCACCTCTACAACAACAGGGGCAACAACCCACCTCCTCTACAACAGCAGGGGTAACAACCCACCACCTCTACAACAGCAGGGGTAACAACCCACCACCTCTACAACAGCAGGGGCAACAACCCACCACCTCTACAACAGCAGGGGTAACAGCAGGGGTAACAACCCACCACCTCTACTACAGCACGGGTAACAACCCACCACCTCTACAACAGCAGGGGTAACAACCCACCACCTCTACTACAGCAGGGGTAACAATCCACCACCTCTACAACAGCAGGGGTAACAACCCACCACCTCTACTACAGCAGGGGTAACAACCCACCACCTCTACAACAGCAGGGGTAACTACCCACCACCTCTACAACAGCAGGGGTAACAGCAGGGGTAACAACCCACCACCTCTACAACAGCAGGGGTAACAGCAGGGGTAACAACCCACCACCTCTACAACAGCAGGGGCAACTACCCACCACCTCTACAACAACAGGGGCAACAACCCAACACCTCTATAACAACAGGGGCAACAACCCACCACCTCTACAACAACAGGGGTAACAGCAGGGGTAACAACCCACCACCTCTACAACAGCAGGGGCAACTACCCACCACCTCTACAACAGCAGGGGTAACAACCCACCACCTCTACAACAACAGGGGCAACAACCCACCACCTCTACAACAACAGGGGTAACAGCAGGGGTAACAACCCACCACCTCTACAACAACAGGGGCAACAACCCACCACCTCTACAACAGCAGGGGTAACAACCCACCACCTCTACAACAGCAGGGGTAACAGCAGGGGTAACAACCCACCACCTCTACAACAGCAGGGGTAACAGCAGGGGTAACAGCAGGGGTAACAACCCACCACCTCTACAACAGCAGGGGTAACAGCAGGGGTAACAACCCACCACCTCTACAACAGCAGGGGTAACAACCCACCACCTCTACAACAACAGGGGTAACAGCAGGGGTAACTACCCACCACCTCTACAACAGCAGGGGTAACAACCCACCACCTCTACTACAGCAGGGGTAACAACCCACCACCTCTACAACAGCAGGGGTAACAGCAGGGGTAACAACCCACCACCTCTACTACAGCAGGGGTAACAACCCACCACCTCTACAACAGCAGGGGTAACAACCCACCACCTCTACAACAGCAGGGGTAACAGCAGGGGTAACAACCCACCACCTCTACTACAGCAGGGGTAACAGCAGGTGTAACAACCCACCACCTCTACAACAGCAGGGGTAACAACCCATCACCTCTACAACAGCAGGGGTAACAGCAGGGGTAACAACCCACCACCTCTACAACAGCAGGGGTAACAGCAGGGGTAACAACCCACCACCTCTACAACAGCAGGGGTAACAGCAGGGGTAACAACCCACCACCTCTACAACAGCAGGGGTAACAGCAGGGGTAACAACCCACCACCTCTACAACAGCAGGGGCAACTACCCACCACCTCTACAACAACAGGGGCAACAACCCAACACCTCTATAACAACAGGGGCAACAACCCACCACCTCTACAACAACAGGGGTAACAGCAGGGGTAACAACCCACCACCTCTACAACAGCAGGGGCAACTACCCACCACCTCTACAACAGCAGGGGTAACAACCCACCACCTCTACAACAACAGGGGCAACAACCCACCACCTCTACAACAACAGGGGTAACAGCAGGGGTAACAGCCCACCACCTCTACAACAGCAGGGGTAACAACCCACCACCTCTACAACAGCAGGGGTAACAGCAGGGGTAACAACCCACCACCTCTACAACAGCAGGGGTAACAACCCACCACCTCTACAACAGCAGGGGTAACAGCAGGGGTAACAACCCACCACCGCTACAACAGCAGGGGTAACAACCCACCACCTCTACAACAACAGGGGCAACAACCCACCACCTCTACAACAACAGGGGTAACAGCAGGGGTAACAACCCACCACCTCTACAACAGCAGGGGTAACAACCCACCACCTCTACAACAGCAGGGGTAACAACCCACCACCTCTACAACAGCAGGGGTAACAACCCACCACCTCTACAACAGCAGGGGTAACAGCAGGGGTAACAACCCACCACCTCTACAACAACAGGGGCAACAACCCACCTCCTCTACAACAGCAGGGGTAACAACCCACCACCTCTACAACAGCAGGGGTAACAACCCACCACCTCTACAACAGCAGGGGCAACAACCCACCACCTCTACAACAGCAGGGGTAACAGCAGGGGTAACAACCCACCACCTCTACTACAGCACGGGTAACAACCCACCACCTCTACAACAGCAGGGGTAACAACCCACCACCTCTACTACAGCAGGGGTAACAATCCACCACCTCTACAACAGCAGGGGTAACAACCCACCACCTCTACTACAGCAGGGGTAACAACCCACCACCTCTACAACAGCAGGGGTAACTACCCACCACCTCTACAACAGCAGGGGTAACAGCAGGGGTAACAACCCACCACCTCTACAACAGCAGGGGTAACAGCAGGGGTAACAACCCACCACCTCTACAACAGCAGGGGCAACTACCCACCACCTCTACAACAACAGGGGCAACAACCCAACACCTCTATAACAACAGGGGCAACAACCCACCACCTCTACAACAACAGGGGTAACAGCAGGGGTAACAACCCACCACCTCTACAACAGCAGGGGCAACTACCCACCACCTCTACAACAGCAGGGGTAACAACCCACCACCTCTACAACAACAGGGGCAACAACCCACCACCTCTACAACAACAGGGGTAACAGCAGGGGTAACAACCCACCACCTCTACAACAACAGGGGCAACAACCCACCACCTCTACAACAGCAGGGGTAACAACCCACCACCTCTACAACAGCAGGGGTAACAGCAGGGGTAACAACCCACCACCTCTACAACAGCAGGGGTAACAGCAGGGGTAACAGCAGGGGTAACAACCCACCACCTCTACAACAGCAGGGGTAACAGCAGGGGTAACAACCCACCACCTCTACAACAGCAGGGGTAACAACCCACCACCTCTACAACAACAGGGGTAACAGCAGGGGTAACTACCCACCACCTCTACAACAGCAGGGGTAACAACCCACCACCTCTACTACAGCAGGGGTAACAACCCACCACCTCTACAACAGCAGGGGTAACAGCAGGGGTAACAACCCACCACCTCTACTACAGCAGGGGTAACAACCCACCACCTCTACAACAGCAGGGGTAACAACCCACCACCTCTACAACAGCAGGGGTAACAGCAGGGGTAACAACCCACCACCTCTACTACAGCAGGGGTAACAGCAGGTGTAACAACCCACCACCTCTACAACAGCAGGGGTAACAACCCATCACCTCTACAACAGCAGGGGTAACAGCAGGGGTAACAACCCACCACCTCTACAACAGCAGGGGTAACAGCAGGGGTAACAACCCACCACCTCTACAACAGCAGGGGTAACAGCAGGGGTAACAACCCACCACCTCTACAACAGCAGGGGTAACAGCAGGGGTAACAACCCACCACCTCTACAACAGCAGGGGCAACTACCCACCACCTCTACAACAACAGGGGCAACAACCCAACACCTCTATAACAACAGGGGCAACAACCCACCACCTCTACAACAACAGGGGTAACAGCAGGGGTAACAACCCACCACCTCTACAACAGCAGGGGCAACTACCCACCACCTCTACAACAGCAGGGGTAACAACCCACCACCTCTACAACAACAGGGGCAACAACCCACCACCTCTACAACAACAGGGGTAACAGCAGGGGTAACAGCCCACCACCTCTACAACAGCAGGGGTAACAACCCACCACCTCTACAACAGCAGGGGTAACAGCAGGGGTAACAACCCACCACCTCTACAACAGCAGGGGTAACAACCCACCACCTCTACAACAGCAGGGGTAACAACCCACCACCTCTACAACAGCAGGGGTAACAACCCACCACCTCTACAACAGCAGGGGTAACAGCAGGGGTAACAACCCACCACCTCTACAACAGCAGGGGTAACAGCAGGGGTAACAACCCACCACCTCTACAACAGCAGGGGTAACAACCCACCACCTCTACAACAGCAGGGGTAACAACCCACCACCTCTACAACAGCAGGGGTAACAGCAGGGGTAACAACCCACCACCTCTACAACAGCAGGGGTAACAACCCACCACCTCTGCAACAGCAGGGGTAACAACCCACCACCTCTACAACAGCAGGGGTAACAGCAGGGGTAACAACCCACCACCTCTACAACAGCAGGGGTAACAACCCACCACCTCTGCAACAGCAGGGGTAACAACCCACCACCTCTACTACAGCAGGGGTAACAACTCACCACCTCTACAACAGCAGGGGTAACAATCCACCACCTCTACAACAGCAGGGGTAACAACCCACCACCTCTACTATAGCAGGGGTAACAACCCACCACCTCTACAACAGCAGGGGTAACAACCCACCACCTCTACTACAGCAGGGGTAACTACCCACCACCTCTACAACAGCAGGGGTAACAACCCACCACCTCTACAACAGCAGGGGTAACAACCCACCACCTCTACCACAGCAGGGGTAACTACCCACCACCTCTACAACAGCAGGGGTAACAACCCACCACCTCTACAACAGCAGGGGTAACAACCCACCACCTCTACTACAGCAGGGGTAACTACCCACCACCTCTACAACAGCAGGGGTAACAACCCACCACCTCTACTATAGCAGGGGTAACAACCCACCACCTCTACAACAGCAGGGGTAACTACCCACCACCTCTACAACAGCAGGGGTAACAACCCACCACCTCTACAACAGCAGGGGTAACAGCAGGGGTAACAACCCACCACCTCTACAACAGCAGGGGTAACAGCAGGGGTAACAGCAGGGGTAACAACCCACCACCTCTACAACAGCAGGGGTAACAGCAGGGGTAACAACCCACCACCTCTACAACAGCAGGGGTAACAACTCACCACCTCTACAACAGCAGGGGTAACAGCAGGGGTAACAACCCACCACCTCTACAACATCAGGGGTAACAACCCACCACCTCTACAACAGCAGGGGCAACAACCCACCACCTCTACAACAGCAGGGGTAACAGCAGGGGTAACAACCCACCACCTCTACTACAGCAGGGGTAACAACCCACCACCTCTACAACAGCAGGGGTAACAACCCACCACCTCTACAACAGCAGGGGTAACAACCCACCACCTCTACAACAGCAGGGGTAACAGCAGGGGTAACAACCCACCACCTCTACAACAGCAGGGGTAACAATCCAACACCTCTACAACAGCAGGGGTAACAGCAGGGGTAACAACCCACCACCTCTTCAACAGCAGGGGTAACAGCCCACCACCTCTACAACAGCAGGGGTAACAGCAGGGGTAACAACCCACCACCTCTACAACAGCAGGGGTAACAACCCACCACCTCTACTACAGCAGGGGTAACAGCAGGGGTAACAACCCACCACCTCTACAACAGCAGGGGTAACAGCAGGGGTAACAACCCACCACCTCTACTACAGCACGGGTAACAACCCACCACCTCTACAACAGCAGGGGTAACAACCCACCACCTCTACTACAGCAGGGGTAACAATCCACCACCTCTACAACAGCAGGGGTAACAACCCACCACCTCTACAACAGCAGGGGTAACAGCCCACCACCTCTACTACAGCAGGGGTAACAACCCACCACCTCTACAACAGCAGGGGTAACTACCCACCACCTCTACAACAGCAGGGGTAACAGCAGGGGTAACAACCCACCACCTCTACAACAGCAGGGGTAACAGCAGGGGTAACAACCCACCACCTCTACAACAGCAGGGGCAACTACCCACCACCTCTACAACAACAGGGGCAACAACCCAACACCTCTATAACAACAGGGGCAACAACCCACCACCTCTACAACAACAGGGGTAACAGCAGGGGTAACAACCCACCACCTCTACAACAGCAGGGGCAACTACCCACCACCTCTACAACAGCAGGGGTAACAACCCACCACCTCTACAACAACAGGGGCAACAACCCACCACCTCTACAACAACAGGGGTAACAGCAGGGGTAACAACCCACCACCTCTACAACAACAGGGGCAACAACCCACCACCTCTACAACAGCAGGGGTAACAACCCACCACCTCTACAACAGCAGGGGTAACAGCAGGGGTAACAACCCACCACCTCTACAACAGCAGGGGTAACAGCAGGGGTAACAGCAGGGGTAACAACCCACCACCTCTACAACAGCAGGGGTAACAGCAGGGGTAACAACCCACCACCTCTACAACAGCAGGGGTAACAACCCACCACCTCTACAACAACAGGGGTAACAGCAGGGGTAACTACCCACCACCTCTACAACAGCAGGGGTAACAACCCACCACCTCTACTACAGCAGGGGTAACAACCCACCACCTCTACAACAGCAGGGGTAACAGCAGGGGTAACAACCCACCACCTCTACTACAGCAGGGGTAACAACCCACCACCTCTACAACAGCAGGGGTAACAACCCACCACCTCTACAACAGCAGGGGTAACAGCAGGGGTAACAACCCACCACCTCTACTACAGCAGGGGTAACAGCAGGTGTAACAACCCACCACCTCTACAACAGCAGGGGTAACAACCCAACACCTCTACAACAGCAGGGGTAACAACAGGGGTAACAACCCATCACCTCTACAACAGCAGGGGTAACAGCAGGGGTAACAACCCATCACCTCTACAACAGCAGGGGTAACAGCAGGGGTAACAACCCACCACCTCTACAACAGCAGGGGTAACAGCAGGGGTAACAACCCACCACCTCTACAACAGCAGGGGTAACAGCAGGGGTAACAACCCACCACCTCTACAACAGCAGGGGTAACAGCAGGGGTAACAACCCACCACCTCTACAACAGCAGGGGCAACTACCCACCACCTCTACAACAACAGGGGCAACAACCCAACACCTCTATAACAACAGGGGCAACAACCCACCACCTCTACAACAACAGGGGTAACAGCAGGGGTAACAACCCACCACCTCTACAACAGCAGGGGCAACTACCCACCACCTCTACAACAGCAGGGGTAACAACCCACCACCTCTACAACAACAGGGGCAACAACCCACCACCTCTACAACAACAGGGGTAACAGCAGGGGTAACAGCCCACCACCTCTACAACAGCAGGGGTAACAACCCACCACCTCTACAACAGCAGGGGTAACAACCCACCACCTCTACAACAGCAGGGGTAACAGCAGGGGTAACAACCCACCACCTCTACAACAGCAGGGGTAACAACCCACCACCTCTGCAACAGCAGGGGTAACAACCCACCACCTCTACAACAGCAGGGGTAACAGCAGGGGTAACAACCCACCACCTCTACAACAGCAGGGGTAACAACCCACCACCTCTGCAACAGCAGGGGTAACAACCCACCACCTCTACTACAGCAGGGGTAACAACTCACCACCTCTACAACAGCAGGGGTAACAATCCACCACCTCTACAACAGCAGGGGTAACAACCCACCACCTCTACAACAGCAGGGGTAACAACCCACCACCTCTACAACAGCAGGGGTAACAACCCACCACCTCTACTACAGCAGGGGTAACTACCCACCACCTCTACAACAGCAGGGGTAACAACCCACCACCTCTACAACAGCAGGGGTAACAACCCACCACCTCTACAACAGCAGGGGTAACTACCCACCACCTCTACAACAGCAGGGGTAACAACCCACCACCTCTACAACAGCAGGGGTAACAGCAGGGGTAACAACCCACCACCTCTACAACAGCAGGGGTAACAGCAGGGGTAACAGCAGGGGTAACAACCCACCACCTCTACAACAGCAGGGGTAACAGCAGGGGTAACAACCCACCACCTCTACAACAGCAGGGGTAACAACTCACCACCTCTACAACAGCAGGGGTAACAGCAGGGGTAACAACCCACCACCTCTACAACATCAGGGGTAACAACCCACCACCTCTACAACAGCAGGGGCAACAACCCACCACCTCTACAACAGCAGGGGTAACAGCAGGGGTAACAACCCACCACCTCTACTACAGCAGGGGTAACAACCCACCACCTCTACAACAGCAGGGGTAACAACCCACCACCTCTA